>NW_027186314.1:64871-83545 GCF_028583685.1 Petaurus breviceps papuanus | reverse complement strand
GGCTGAGTGCGCATGTGCACGGCTCCTCCCCCCCCCCCCCCCCCCCCAACTCCTTCTGGTTTCCTGGCTGTTTCCCAGGCTTCGCCCCCCCTCCGCTTTCGACCCGCATTCACTCCGTGTCCTTTGGTCCGGGGGAGAACGGGGCGGGAACAGCAGCACTTATGCGGCTCCTGCTGTGTGCGGGCTGGGGAGAGCGAGGACAGAGAGGCAGGAAAGAGAGCCGGGGAGCTGGGACGGCCGGGGGCAGGGGTCGGAGGTCAGAGGAAGGGCGGGGAGTGGGGGCCGCCGCCTTCCCCTGCTCTCCCCGCCCCTCCCTGTCTGCAGGCCCTCCTCCTCCCTCCCCGCAGCCCCCCAGCCCTTGCCCCCTGCTGCCCTCCTCTCCTCGCCCCCCCCTCCCCCCCCCCCCCATGAGCTTCTCTCTGCATTTCCCGCAGGCAGGACATAGGTGGAGGCCATGGAGCCCCATGAAGGACCCTGGCTGGCCCTGGTGGTGACTGCACGGTTCGGAAGCTGGAGGCCCCCCGGGGCGTGTTGGTGACACACCTGGTGGCCTGGGAAGTCCAGCGGCTGTGTCCGTGTCTGAGTGAGACCCCCTGCGGGCTGGGTGATTAGGGCTTGGCCTCCTGGTCCCTTAGGAATCCTCACCGAGTCCATTGGGAGGGGGCCCGGCATCGCCAGCTTGGTGGGGAATCACATTTCCCTTCTCTCCACTGAGAGAGAGATTATGTCGTGGTAACCTTATTTCCTTTATTTTGACCAAGTCAGTGCTTGATTGGGGAGTGCTGTGGCTGCCCTTTAAGGGTTTAACAAACATTTTGCTAAAGAATCTACTGCTCTAATGCTTACATTGGGAGATAGAGACGTCTGAGCGCGGTGACAGTCCGGTGACAGCCAGTGCCCTAGATCAGCTTAAAGAGAGTCTCCAGTGGAGAGTCCCAGGGCATCTGTGCTGGCCCTGCTCTGTTTTAATGCTTTTACCAGTGACTTGGACAAAGAGTGAGGTGATATGGTCAATAAATGTAAAGGTAGGAGGGACAGCTAACGTGGTACCTGACAGAGTCAACGTCTAAACTTATTTTCACAGGCTAGGGCTGTGGGACAAATCTAAAAGCGTGAGTGTGATGGGGAGCCTGGCCAGGGACCGTTCAGTCCTGGGGCATGCACCGAGGGCCTGACCCTAACAGAGGGGTCTTGGCATAGGATTCCAAGCACTTCTGAGATTTCTGTGACTGTTTCCTCAGGATGTCCAAGTGTTCAGACAACACTGGTAGCCCTGGGGTGAGGGCTGCCCCTCCACCCTGGGTGTCCCCCTGCCACCCAGCTCTCACCCCCTGCTCCAAGAATCTGTAGCATGCACAGCAGCCAAGCTCCAGTAAAAGCATTTCTGCAGACGGGCCAAACCAGGCTGAGGTTGGCTGAGGCCTCAAACCCATCAGTGAGGTAAGGGGTGTCTGCCCACACATGTGAAGACGTCCCCAGGCAGAAGGGGCAGATGTGAACAGTTTGTGCCCAAAATCAGGAATGCAGTGTTAGCAGGTGCTGTGGAGTGCTTGGGACTTGGTTAGACATGGGAGACACCAAGATCATCCCCTGCATTCACAAAAATGGCTCCACTCACCATCGGTATGTGGAATGTGGACATGTTTATGGCCATGAAATCCAGTAGACAGGCAGGTGGGCATCTGCAGACGTTCCTATTTGTAGCTGACCTGTGGTAGGGCCTCCCAAGCTCATACTGGTCTGATCGGGTACAGGTGGGCATATTTGACCCCAATGTAAGGATGTCATTTTGGTCCTTGTTGAGCATGAAGGACAACAAACAAGCATCCAGCCTATCCACTCACTACAGAGTGCAGAACAACCTTTGAGCTGAGCCAGGACTGAGTGTGTGTATGGTGGGTCTTGCCCATCCAAATAAAAGTCCCTTTTTCCTTCCTGCTCTCCACTGGGAGTAAGGATGACTGAGCGGAGGGCGGCTTTTCCTCCTCCCTCAAACTTTACTTGGCTAACTCATGCATATATGGCCTCTTGGGCAAGCCTGTATCAATGGAGTTACCTCTAGGTAAGAAAGGCATTTCTTCCTTTGGCACAGAGGGCCATGTGACATCTTAGGTCAGAAGTGTCCCCTGTAAGGGGGAAGACTATCCTGCCCCCTATGGCAGCTGGGAGGGGGGCGTTAAATCTGTTCTCTTATGCCAATTGTAGGCATACCCACTGAGAGAATACTGACATAGCAAAGAAAGGGGCTTAGGCGAGCTTGGTTATGAATAGATTTTCTTAGGGCTAATGGGGGAACATGGTCACAAGAGGCCAGTCATCCTGGGTGGCAGCAGGGCAAAGTGACATCATGGCTGCCCAAACCAACCCCAGAATCCCTGGGGTCAGGTATTCTCTAGGAACAGAACAAAGGAGGCAGAGTGCCAGGATGGCTTGGGGTCACAGGCAGGTGTTTCCATCGGGTAGCTGGAGCTTCTTTTGCTGTTTACATTTATTCAGTACCTTCTCTACGAGAAGTGAGGTTACATTCCTAGCCTCTGGCCCACTCCACTATGTGACCAGAAGTCAAATGGCAGAGCCCTAGAAGGAGCCAGGCCTGGGTAGTGACCTGGATAACCCAGCTTGGTAGGATTCCACCTGGAAGAAGCAGCCCCTCTCCCCAAAAGGAAGTAGCCCCTCCATCAGCTGTGCTGCACCCCAAGTGCATTCAGTGGGGGATGGGTGCTTGTAGACATCACTTTAAATGTGAGTCCACTCTCCTCAGGGACCAAGGTGGTCACAGGGAGAGGGAGCCCCAGCTCAGGAGATGTCTCCGTGTTTTGATTTTTGCAATATCTTTTTAGTAAATACTCATTCCAGTACACAATTATTAAACGCCTGTAACATGTCCAGCATTGTGCTAAGTGCTGGAGATACAATGAACAAACTTGTAGTGAACCTCAATGAACTTATAGTGCAAAGGGCAACACAAAAGGAGGCAGGAAAGTGGAAGGGGTGGGAGGAGGGGAAGCAGGCATGGGATAACAAGAAGTTCCCTGCATGGGGGCATCGTCTTCCATGGAGCTGAACCCAGGCAGGGCAACAGATGAGATAGAATAATGGAGAGTCCAGTTTCTGCCCCCTGTAAAGGAAGGCATTGGGAGGATGATCCTCTGCCCTCAAGACCTCCAGAGAGGAGAGAGGACTGAGGGAGGTGTAGTCCATGGAAGCTTGAATTAGCTCCTTGGTGGTGAGAAGAGCTTATCCTGGGAGGGATATCTTGTTCTGTGGAGTTGAAACCAGGCAAGGCAGCAGATTCAAAGTGAAATCTCTGGGGGCTAGGTGGTACAGTGAACAGAGCACTGGCCCTGGAGTCGGGAGGACCTGAGTTCAAATCTGGCCTCAGACACTTAATACTTACTAGCCATGTGACCAATTGCCTTCCAAAAAAAAAAAAGTGAAATCTCTCAGTAAAAACTAATTTATATTGCTTTGATGCTCTTTGGACATTATGCACTGGTGATACTTGGGGAAAACCCACACCCGAATGGGGGCTCGAGTACATGGCATTATGGTAGTTCCACCATCCCTTGGGAGCAGGGCAGATCTAGCCAGCTGCACTCTGGAGTCCTGGCCTGCTAGTGCTTATGTAGGTTTGAAGAGTAAATCCGGAGACTGGATGGACTCCTATAGCGGCAAGCACCCCAGCATCCCCAGGGTGGCCGCCAACACAGGTTCTTAGATCAGCTTTTCTAAAGGAAAGCAAGTCAAAATGGCTTAACAATCTTGCTTTAATCAAACATTTGTCATTTACTAGGTCAGGGGAAAAAGTCAGCACCCCAAACTTCAGAGTATAATGAGGTTACAAGCAGAAATTGCAAGGAGACAGAGAAACAAACATTTCAGGCAGACAGGCCTCTTGACTGTCCAACCATTACATCCATACCTAATCACAGTTACCAGAGAGGGAAGCATCAACATCTGGGTTTTCAAAGCTGGGGGCTCTCAACAGCTGCCCAAAGTCTTGTCTGGTCAAATCACACAACACTTCTCACAGTGAGCCCCAAAACAAAGCCTCACATCAGGATTTATATAGCCTTCTCCCAGCTCAGAGAATGTAGCAACCTTCTTGACCCACTGCCCAATCACAAAGTATCTCCTGAGAAACAAGCCTCCCACCACAGGCTCCAAGGCACTTAAGCCTGGGGCGGGGAAGATCTTACACAATACAATCTTAGAAAGATGACAACAACATAAATTTACATTCCCATTACAACTCCATAACATGCCACAGGGATAAGAGCAAAGCCTTACCCTGGGACTTAGAGAATCCCCTTTTTGAAAGGACTACCCGAGTATAGGATGAAGCAGGAGAACAAAGGAGAGGGTGAAGGTCCTTGACTGCATGACATACGTTTTTGAACAAAAAAGACTTCAAAGTAAAAAGGAGGAAGAAGGAGAAGTCTGCTTATGCATATTCCACCAGTTAAGTATTACAGAGATTAGCCACAAAGAAAAATAATAGCAGCTGGGACACGCAGAAAATCACAGGAAACAGAATCCAAGAAAGGAACCACTAGTAAGATCAATGGCCTCAAATGCCTTTACCCAAATACCAAATGTTACATAACAAAGTGAGGGAAACCAGAGGTCCTGTCAGGAAATGGCAAATCTGACCTCGTAGGTATGCCTGAGGCTTGGTGAAATAAAAATCAATGAGATGACTCTAGCTCTGGATGATTATTGCTTGTTCAAAAGACACAAGATGGGTTGGTGCTCTAAGATGGACAAAATGACAGTGGTACGTTGGAGTCATGTTACAATGCGTCTGACTTGGCTGATCAGACCAATCCAGGCTCAGAATGCTCTACCACAGGTCAGGCACAAATAGCCCCTGTGAATGTCTGGGGTAGATTCTCTAAATTTGCACATTTCATGTTTCTTTTGAGCTACTTGACATTTGCTTTGCTCATACGGCACAGTGCCTGGTTTGATGCAGGTATGCCATGGTGAGCATTGTTGTGCCAGTGTCTCCCATGTTACACAATTGCAGAGTTCTTCAGAGAGACCTTGAGAGACCTTGCATTGCTTCTGATCACCATGTGATTAACTGCCTCATATGAGTTCTCCATAAAATAGTCTTTTAGGCAAGCATACTTTTGTCATTCAAACAATATGTCTAGGCTATCTGATTTGTGCTCTCTGAAGCAGTTTGAATGCTTTGCAGTTTAGTTTGAGAAAGGACTTCAGTGTCTGTTCCTTATCTTACCAGGTGATCTTCAGAATCTTCCTAACACAGTTCAAGTGATTCAGTTTCCTGGCATGGTGCTGGTAGACTGTCCGGGTTTCACATTGAGGTCAGCCAGTGACTCTATACACCTTCAGTTTGGTAAGCATTCTAATACCTTTTCTCTCCCACACTTTCCTTCAGAGTCACCCAAATACTGAGCATGCATTTTCAATATGTATATGCCTTGAAATTATACTGCTAAGGTAAGTGAAATTATCCACAGTATTCAAAACTTCTTCAATTGCTATAACCAATGGCTCCACATAAGGATGGTGACTGGTGAAGCATCTGTGTTTCTTTAGTGTTAATTTTTAGGCCAAAATTAGCACAAGCAGTAGAATATTGATCCATGCTTTGTTGTATCTCAGTTTCAGAGGCTGCACTGAACGCACAATCATCTACAAACAAAAAGTCGAGCACCAACTCTTCTGTACTTTAGTCTTGGCTTGTAGCCTTTTCAAGTTAAATAATTTACCATCAGTGTGCGATGTCACGTTCATCCTAATTCAAGGTGTCTGACAGAATTGCTGAAAATGTTATGCTAAAAAAGCATGTAAGCAAGCACACAGCCTTGCTTCATTCCATTGGTGGCTGGGAAAGTGTGAGAGCATCATCCAGTATTCAGGACCCAGGCAAACGTCATCATAAAATTGATATACAATACTGATGAACTTCAGGCAACTCATTTTTTTTAACTGATTAAATCTTTTTTTATTATTAACCTATTATCCTCCCATTCATTTACCATCTCCTTTTCCTTCTTCCACATATAATCCAACA
This sequence comes from Petaurus breviceps papuanus, assembly GCF_028583685.1. NCBI lineage: Eukaryota > Metazoa > Chordata > Mammalia > Diprotodontia > Petauridae > Petaurus > Petaurus breviceps. The sequence goes on along the minus strand of NW_027186314.1, from coordinate 77,499 downwards.
CTCCAGAAAGATTCATGTAATAAATCCACCTGATTCATATGGGAGCCGGGAAAATAATTTCCTCTAAGTTAAGCCACAAGGGGTCAACTTCTCTGTGAAACTTAGGCCAGAAGGAAATGAGGCAACACACTTGCTTATTTCACTGGGAAGGCTTTGCAATGTGATAAAAATTCGTTCAGGCCAAAGTGACAGGCAACCCAAATGTTGTTAAGACTTTCCACAAGCTTGCATGACTGACAGTAGCAAAGCCTTGTAAATGTTGTGTACAGACTTCTGTTTTGCTCTTGGTATGGCTTCTGGAGTTGTTGGACAGCAAACACCGTACTGTCTGAAGCCACACTGACTCTCAGTGGGATGACCATCTTCCAGGTGAAGCATCACCCTATTAAGGAGGACTCGGGCAAGAATCTTGCCAGCAGTGACTAAGAGAAAGACTTCTGTATACCCATGGATTGATACAGGACAACGTACTTCCTTTACCTTTATAGAGATGGTCCTCTTTGAAATTGAAGGCCAATAATCAGCATGTTCTAGCTGCTCAAAATCTTAATGAGACACTGAAGTAACGTGTCATCATGTTACACACTTGAGAGTAGCACATGAGGATCAGTGATGACATTACCATGATTACTGTGCTTGCCTTCCCTCCTCACTGGGCTTTCTTACTCAATGTACAATGCTCTTCACTTCTTATTGCCAACTGCCATTTCCTGACAGCCCTGTCTCCCAGAAACCCATCCTATTCTTGATGAACAAAGTACCCTCGGACCCACATTCTCATCTCTGGAGTGTTTATGAGCTACAATTGATTATAGCTGTTATGTGGCTTGAGAGGTTCTTGTGCTGAGATTGCAATCATGCCATGGAAACCAAAGCAGTCACTGAGAATGTTGAAAGAGAAGAGGACCCAGGATAGAACCTTGTGGGGACATGCCTATACTTCATTGATAGGGGATAGATGATGATCTTTCTGTCTTTGGGGTCTCAGGTCAGATGGATTCAACTACCATCTCTATGTAGGTGATGCCCAAATCTACACATGCAACCCTTATTTCTAACCAGAGCTCTAATCTAGCACCATGAACTTTACATGTGCAACACAGAAATCCTCTGCTCAAGAAACTGGAACGGCTCCCCATTGTCTCTTGGATAAAATGCATAGTCCTCTGACATTTAAGGATATCTTTCAATGTAATTAATTTCATATTATTTCACACAAACTAAACTAGCCAAACTGAACCTATTTTTGCCAAAAATAGTATTCCCTTTCTCTACTCCATGCCTTTGCATAGAAGAGGAGTCAGACCTTCCTCTGCCAACAAGCCTTATAAGATTTCCATCCTGTGTGAATTTTCTGATGTTCAAGGAGATAGAATTCTCAACTGAAGCCTTTACATATTTAATAAGTTTTTCTACAGTGTGAATTTTCAAATGGACAAAGATTTATATCTGAAAGCTGCCCTCATAGTCAAAAGGTTTCTTTCTCTTCAGTGTAAATTCTCTGGTGTTCAATGAGGAGTGAATTCCAGTAGAAGGCCTTTCACTTTCTTGCATTGATAAAGTTCCTCTCCAGTGTGATTTCTCTGTTATGCAATGAGACCTCATTTCCCTTTATACATCTTCTCTCTTTTATTACATTTCTCTCTAATATGAACATTCTGATACACAAATGAGTACTGAGCTATGGTTGGAGTCTTTCCCAGAGCATAAGAGAACACAGACTCCCTGGTCTGTTTTCCTTGTCAGTGAAAGACTTTCCCCTCAAGGCCTTTACACATTCATTATATTAATAAAGTTTCTTTCCACTGTGAAATCTCTGGTGTATAATGAGGTTTGACTTCCAGGTTAGACATTCCACATTCATACAGCCTCTCCATTATGCATCCTTTCCTGATTTATAAGTTATGAATAGTTGGGAAAGGCCTTTCCAACATTACTTAACATGTTAAAGGTTTCTGTGAATTTTCTGATGTTTTGTAAGGTGGAAACTTTCCTTTAGATTTTTCACACATTACTTAGATATGCAAGATTTCTATTCATTCTGAATCTTATGTTGAATATCATATGCATTCTGATCTTTCCAAATTCCTCAACATCATAGGATTTCCCTCCCTTATGTAGCTTCTGCTATTAAGGGCCCTTGGGCCTGTAGATACTCTTAATTTTTTCCAAATATCAATACATTTGTGGGCCATTCTAAATTTTCCAGTCAAGGACAGACCATAAACTAGCAGTTCAATTTATTGGTGAGGCTAGCATTTGCCAATAAAAGAGGGGTCTGTGACTCCTCAGCAAGCCAAAAGACTTCAAATGAGGGATCATGGGCCATTATGATAGACAAAAGATGGAGCATCCAAAAAGTAGAAGGTAGCATCACAGATGGGAAAACAATATGATCGGCTGGAAATTTGGAATACAGAGTTAGCAACAACTTCTCCAATGGAAAAATGCATTAGTGGTGTCAGCCTGCACTGCTGGTGTCACAGTGATAATAGGCCAGGCATTTCTCAAAGGACAGCTAGTGGGTATAGAGATAACAGACCTGTCTTCTTGGCATCTACCTGCATTCTTCAAGGATAATGTTTCCTTGACACAATAATAGAAAAGTGATTACATGGGGCAGCTAGGTGGTGCAGTGAATAGAGCGCTGGCCCTGGAGTCAGAAGGACCCGAGTTCAAATCCAGCTTCAGACACTTAATACAAAACACTAGCTGTGTGACCTTGGGCAAGTCACTTAACCCCAATTGCCCTACCTTACCCCCTCCAAAAAGAAAAAGTGATTAGTTTCTAAACTTAACTCAGAGACAATGAGTGATTTACAGGAAAGCTGAATCTTCAAACTTAACTCAGAGGTAGGGAAATGTGACTAATCATCTTACATAAACCATCAGAGATGATACAGAATCGAATCAATTACAAAATGGAATCAATTTGATTTTCTCACATGTATCTTGTATTTTTGGCTTTACAGTCTTCACTCTGCATCATTTCATACAATTTTGTCCACATTTTCTTACATTTAAAGAGTTTCTCTCCAGTGTGAATTTTGAGGGTAAAAGAGGAATGATTTCCTATTAAAGGCATTCCCACATTGCTTACATTTATTATACTTCTCTCCAGTATGAACTTTGTGATGCTCAGTAAGGGCTAAGTTCCAACTGAAGGCATTCCCACAGTCCCCACATGTATAAGGTTTCTCACCAGTATGAATTCTTTGATGTACAGTAAGGGTGGAGCTTTGGCTAAAGGCCTTCCTATGTTCCTTACATTCACAAGGTTTCTCTCCAGTATAAACTTTTGGTTTTGGGGTTTGTTTTTTTTTTTGAGGGGAGAAGGCAGCGCAATTGGGGTTAAGTGACTTGCCCAAGGGCACATAACTAGTAAGTGCTAAGTGTCTAAGGCTGAATTTGAACTCGGGTTCTCCTGACTCCAGGGCCAGTCCTCTATTCATTGTGCCACCTAGCCACCCTAGTATAAACTTTGTGATATTGAATGAAGTATGAATGCCAAAGGATCCTTACATTGATAATGTTTCTCTCCAGTGTGAATTTTCTGATGTACAGTAATGGCTGAAATTTTTCTCTATAGGCTTTGCCACATTCTTTGCAGGTATAAGGTTTCTCTCCAATGTGAACTCTCTGATGTCTAATGAGGTCAGAGCCTGCTGAAGATCTTCCTACATTCCTTACATTCATAGAATCTCTGTTATGAATTCTTTTATGAATAATATATGAGTAGTTCATGAAGTCCTTTCTACACTCCTTCACTGTGCAAGTATTTTCACTGTGAATTCTCTGATCTGCAAAAGGAGAGGACTTTCTCTCATAATCACAGGGCTTGCCTCCTCTATGCATACTCTGCTGTTGAAAAAGGGTTATGAGATTATTACTGCACAATCTCTTTGGCCTGTAGATGCTATTGCTTAATATTTTCTCAACATCAATATCATCATTGTCTGACTTCCCACTGGTAGTTTTGTCATAGAAAGTCAATCGCTTGAAGTCACTTTCTTGGGAAGGAAGTTTCCTTGGAGTCTCCCTTGCAACCTTTACAGTATGCCTACAAAACCTGATCTCTTGGATAGGATCATCCCCCAACATGTGGCTATAGGAAGTATCTCCAATGAGTTTTTCCAATAATGACTCTGGTAATCCTACTTCAGGATTTTCAGTTGACTGTTGGTTCTTAAAATTGGTATCCAAAACTGAAATAAATTTGGAACAAAAGTCATTTTAATACAGACATCTAGAAGGCTTAGCCAGGAGTGCCAATCATTATGAATGCTTCTTGCATGTAGAGAATTTAATTAATAAAAACTGAATAAAATCAAACAGAAGGACAAGTGGAGACCTTAGGCCTTCTATATGCTGCCATGGTAAGACCATACCTGGAGTTTTGGAAGTCACACTTTAGGACTGACAGAGAGAAGTGGGAACACATTAAGAAAATGTCAGAAGGCTGAGGGCCTTTATCCTATTCCATATATAAGGATGAGTTAAAGGAATTCAAGAAAAGATGGCTCAGAGGGCACATGATAGTTGTCTTCAGGAATCCACAGAGCTATCATGTAGAAAGAGGCCCTTGGCTCAAATCATGCCTCAGCCACTGGCTGACCTTGGGCGAGCCACTTCAACTTATGGGGTTTCAGCTTTTTTATCTGTAAAATGCAGGGATTGAATGTAACTAAGATTAGAAGAGAAGCAGGTAAATGGGAAAACATGCTTTGCAGTGTTGTTTTTTCTGAAAAGAGTCTCATTTCCAAGATAAATAAAGAAATGGTTAAAAATTTATTTTATTAATTTTTTTTTGCTTTTTGGAGGGCAGTTGGGGTTAAATGACTTGCCCAAGGTCACACGGCTAGTTTTTGTGTCAAGTGTCTGAGGCCGGATTTGAACTAGGTCCTCCTGACTTGAGGGCTGGTGCTCTATTCACTGCACCACCTATAGCTTTGATGGTTGCTGCTTTATAATACAGTTTTAGACCTTGCATGTCATTTAAAAAAAAATTAACTCCCTTGATATCATTGAGCTTTTGTTCTTCCAAATGAATTTTGTTATTGTTTTGAGCTCTATAGAATAATTTTTTGGTAGTTCGACTGATATGTCACTGCACAAATAAATTAGTTGAAGTAGAATTGTCATTTTATCACATGGGCTCAGCCTACCCACAAGCAATTGATATTTTTCTAGTTGTTTAGCTCTGACTTTATTTGTGTGAAAAGTGTTTTGTAAATGTGTTTATACAGTTTCTGGGTTTGTCTTGGCAGTATTACCTACATTTTACAGATGAAGAAATTAAGGTTAAAGGGAGTTGCCCAGGATCACACAGGTAGTGAGTGACTGGGGCAGGCCCAGCATAGAAAAGAGGGACTTCAGTGAAATTGATTTAACAATCAAAAGAAAACACATTCAAGCAACTTTCACAACTATGGCTAGGAGAATTCTCATATAAATATAGGGACAGTTGGTGGTGCAGTGAATAGAGCACCAGCCCCAGAGTCAGGAGGACCTGGGTTCAAATCTGGCCTCAGACACTTAATACACAACTAGCTGTGTGACCTTAGGCAAGTCACTTACCCTAATTGCCCTGCCTTCCTCCTCCAAAAAGCAAAAAAAAAAAAAAAATTAAGATATATATATTTTAAAAATTCTAGTTACATATAATTTAAAAGATTTGAATGAAATAAAGATCAAATAAGACTAAAAATAATAGTCTGGAGATTATATCAAAGAGATACTACATCAGAAAGGAATAATAAGAGTCATTGCATCCAAGGAATAGAGTGAATGCCTTCAAAATGGGCAAAAATAACAAAGAGTAAACTATATTTAATTTTTTAATTGAAAAATTCACAACCATGAAATAAAATGGCTTTTATTTGGTATATGTAATAAATCATAAAAAGGATTGCACATGCAATAATCTCTATTATTTATTGCTTGATTTTCATTTTGAGATATTAAAAAATTCAATATGGCATTTAAAAATCTGGCCTGAATCATTCTGCACTTCTTCCTGTTCTATTGTGTGAGTATTAAAAATATCCAAGTACTTCCTTCCTTTTTTTTTTTTTGGTGGTTTGGTAGAAGAGCAATCCTATTCCTAGCTTCCATCAAAATGACAAGTTTTCCAACACAACTGACAAAAGACCCCCAAATATTTGAAACTAAAGCACATAGCCAGGCTAAACCAACTCTCACCTTGTCCACACACCCAAATGTACTCTTTATTCAACATCATGAATCTATCAGACTTTAGTCAGGAGACAGGTGGCACAGATCTTCTTTATAAGTTCTCTAGAAGAGTGATTGATGGTTATAATGGTCAGAGTTGTGACATCTTTCAAAGATCTTGGTCTTTAGAAATGTTGTTATTGTTAAGTTACTCCCTTAATATCATTCCATTTCCTCTGCATCAGTTCATGTGACTCTTCTGAGTTTTCAATAATTGCCTGCCTTTGACTGTTCAGTTTCATTCATATGCCAATATTTGTTCAGCTGTTGCCCTACAGAGAAACATAACACCTCAATTTCCAGTTTTTTTTAAAGCAATTGGGGTTCACTTACCCAGCAAAACTGAGTATCATATTTCAGGGGAAAATATGGTCATTCAGTGGAATAGAGAACTTTCAAGCATTCTTGATGAAAAAAACAGAGTTGAACAGAAAATTTGACATTCAGATACAAGAAGCAAGAGAAGCTTGAGAAGGTAAACAGGGAAAAGATATCATAAGCCACTTATCAAAGTTGAACTATTAACATTCCTACATGGAAAAATGATAATTGTAACTTTTAATAAATGAAACTTTTCTCAGTATGAAAATAGTTGAAGGGGGGCGGCTAGGTGGCACAGTAAGTAGAGCTCCAGCCCTGGAGCCAGGAGGACCTGAGTTCAGATCCCGCCTCAGACACTTAACACAAACACAAAAACTAGCTGTGTGACCTTGGGCAAGTTACTTAACCCCAAATGCCCTCCAAAAAGCAAAAAAAAAAAAATAGTTGAAGGGAATAGAAATATATATATTGGAGGGTATACAGGCATATGAATACATATGTGAATGTGTGTATATATGTTTACAGGTATACATAGAGGGCACAGGACCAATTTAATAGGAAGGGATGATACTTAAAAGGTGAAATTAAGAGGTGAGAGAGGACTATAATGAGAGGAGATGGAGAGAGACAGAATGGGGTAAACTATCTCATATAGAAGAGGCAAGGGAAAAATGGTTACAATGGAGGGGAAGAATAGGAAGGCAAAAGGGAAGGGGTCAACCTTAGTCTCACTGAATTTGGCTCGGGGAGGGAATGAAATACACACTAAATAGAGTATCTCACCCTACAGGAGAGTAGCGGGGAAGGGAATGAGAGGAGGGATGATGGGAGGGCAGGCTAGGGGGGAGGGAAGTTGGAAGCACCCACTTTGGAAAAGGGACTGGATCAAAGTAGATAATAGAACAAGTGGGAGGTGGGAGAGGAGGGAGGGAAATATAGTCAGTCTTTTACAATATATCTACTATGTTAATGTTTTGCATTAGCTACACATGTACAACCTATACTGAACTGCTTATCTTGCCAGTAAAGGTGGGTGACAAGGGAGGAAGGGAATGAATCTGGAATTCAAAGTTTTAAAATCAAATATTTAAAATTATATATATATATATATGTGTGTGTGTGTGTGTGTGTGTGTGTATACATACATACATACTATTAATAATACTATTTTACATGTAATTGGGAAATAAGATATACAGGCACTGGGGCATAGAGATCCACCATGACCTACTGAAAAAATCAAAGGGGGTATGAGAGAAGATATGGGAGACAGCAGATTGGAGGAGAGGATATCCTGTGGGACTGCTATTCTGGGGTGGTGGGTAGGGGAAAAACGGGGAGAAAATTTGTAACTCAAAATCTGGGGAAATGAATGATGTAAATCAGAAGTTAATAAAGCATTAAAAAAATGAAAAAAAAAAAAAGCAATTGAGGTTAAGTAATTTGCCCAAGGTTACACGGCCAGGTTTTTTTTTTTTTTTTTGTGGGTGTGGGTGTGTAGTGTCTGAAGCTCGAACTGAACTCGGGTCCTCCTGACTCTGGGGCAGGTGCTTTTACTTACTGTGCCACCTAGCCGCCCCTAATTTCCAGGTTTTTTTTTTTACTGTAACAGGAGCTGTTAAAACTTTTTTTTAATACTTGAGTCCTTTCCCTCTGTCTTGGACTGAAGACACACACACACACACACACACACACACACACACACACAGAGTCTAGGGATGTCAGAGTCAAAAGATATTACCATATTTCACTACATAATCATTGCCACCACATAATCGTAGCACTGTTTTTTCAGTCCAAAAATTGGTGAGCCTAGAAATTTCCGCACTCTTGCATTGTCAGTATATTTCCAAAAGCTGACTTGTGTTTTTTGTTTAGAGGACTGCAAGGACAATACTAATTGTATTGTCACTCAACATAATAAAGAGCTGTAGAGGCAAAGGGGGCAGGCAGGCAGATGCAGCCGCCATAAGTGATATGGCAGAACTTGCATCTCCCCATGCTAGCTAAACTGTACAGTTCATCTGCCAACAATAGCTTAGTAATAAATGATTTTTAAAGTGATGTTGACACTAAGTTTTTTTAAACGCTCCACCAAATGGTCACACCCCACTTTTTTGCCAAAAAGTCATAAAATCTGTGATTATGAAGTGAAATATGGTAGTCACTTTTGAAGCTTCAGAATTTTATCAACTGTGAATTAAGGTGCCTATAATTATTAGTGAAATTGGGCATACATGCTTCAGCTTGTTTTTTAATTTAACTTTTAAATTTATATTCATTTCCCCCCCTCTGACTAGACCTCCCCCTTGAAACTAATATGTAAAGAAAAATGAAATCCCCATGATTTCTTTCCATAAATGTGCTGATATATGATGTACTGTAATAAATGAGGATTGCTGAGAAAGGGTGTGTGAACCAATATAAGGTGAGCAGGACCAGAACACCTTACAAGGAGAGACAATATTGGAATGAAAAGTCAGTCAGGAAGACTTAAGAACCCTGATCAATGCAATGACCAGTGACCAATGACCAATGCAATGAACAATGCAAGGTCTCCGGAGGACCAAAGATGAAACACGCTACCCAATTCCAGTTAGCGATGAGGGACTCAAGAGTGGAGGAGTCACATCGTTTGTTTTGACATAGACAATGCAGGGACATTGTCCCTCAACATACACATTTACTAATTCCCTCCAATGTTTATGATTGTCATTTTCTTACTATTTTTGTTGTGTCCAGTCATTTCAACTGTGTCTGTCTCTTTGTGACTGTGAAATTTTCTTGGCAAGGATACTATAGTGGTTTGCCATTTCCTTCTCCAGCTTATTTTATGGATGAGGAACCTGAGGCAAACAGGGTTAAGTGACTTGCCCAGGGTCACACAGCTAGGAAGTGGTTGAGGCCAGATTTGAACTCGGATCTTCCTGACTCCAGGCCCAGCACTCTATCCATCATTTGACCTAGTTGTCCTTCTTATCTTTACCCATCTGAAAGTCTAATTACTAGTGATTTGGATTAATGATTACAGACATGACACATTTTTTACATATAATTATTGAAAACATGGATTTCTTCTTTTGAAACATGTCTATCGATAGGTCTTGACCATAAGTCTATTGAGAAATGGCTCATTTTTATACATCTGGATTAATTTTTTAAAATACTTGGAAATGAGACCTTTTGGGGGGAAAACTTTCCACAAATCATTTCTCCACTTAATTGCTTCCCTTTTACATGCTAGATACATTAATTTCTTCACATGATAAAAATCCACTATTTTATTTCATATGATCCTTTGTATGACCTGCTCTATCCCTTGTTTGGTGACACACTTTGGTACCTTTGTTGAACATAGGGTTGCTATACTTATTTTCTTTGATATCTTACACACACAATGTGTACAAGCTCTATTTTTAAGTAGGACAGGAGAGTTTCAGTGACCACCACTTTCTGCTATAGTCTGAGACTTGGTCCTGCTAGGCCTCCTTCCTGGAATACTGGAAGAGCCTTTGGAAAGAGACACATCAATATAATTTTGATCAGAACACAGATTTAGTGTTATAGGAGCCACTTGGTCCAACCTCATTTTAGAAATTAGTAAATTGACACATGGTAAACATGAGGCAGGACTTGAACCCAAGTCTTTCCAACTCTAAACCCTATTCCCTATCCATTACAACACACTGCTTTCTTCTATGCTGTTTTAAATATCAGCTTCAGTAAAAAGAAGTGATTAAATTATCTGTGCCTTTAAGACCACAAACTTTGCTACGACACTTAGGATCAAATGGAAAACAATAGCAGCTGCCATTTACACACTGATCTGAGGCTTGCAAAGCGCCTGACACACGTTACCTCATGTGATCATCAATCTACTCTCGGAGGTAGGTGCTATTACTTTGCTTGACCCATTGATTTCATTTATTGTTAAGGAATGATATTTATTTATTATGACATTCCAAACTCAATGAACTTTAAAAAAAATTTCATTAAAACATACTTTAAAAAACTGCTAGTCAACCTATAATGCCCTTCATTTAAAAAATATTTTATTTTTTCTTCCCAATTCACGTAAAAACAATTTTTAACATTAGGTTTTTTTTTTTTCTTTTAAAACTGAGTTCCAAATTTGATTCATCCTTTCCTCCCCTCAGCCATCCCTGAGATAGTAAGCAATCTGCTAAAGGTTATACATGTGCAATCATGAAAACATTTCAAAAACTGTCCTTTTGTATAAGTAGATTCAAACAAAAAAAGTGAAAAATAGCATGCTTCAGTCTGCATTCAGACAACATCAGTTCTTTCTTTGGAGACTGATGGCATTTTTCATTAGAGTCCTTTGGGATTGTCTTGGATCACTGCATTGCTGTTCTGGTTCTGCTCACTTCACTTTGTATCAGTTCATGTACGTCTTTTGAGGGTTTTACTTGTCATTTGGTAGGTGCTATTACTATCCCCATTGTGTAGATAGGGAAACTCAAGCAGGAATAAGTTGTGACTTACCTAGGGACACACAGAGAGTATCACAGAATGAATTTTAACTTAGGTCTTGTGCATTCAGGGAAAGCTCTCTATCAGGCCACCCAGCAGTCTAAAAAATTCATTACAAAAATACATATCCAATAGATTCCAAAATATTTATAGCAGGACTTGTGCCAGTTAATATCATGAAACAAAGTGAGTACCGATCAAATGGGGAATGGCTGAAGAGGTTATGGCACAGGAATGCCATGGCATATTAAGAGGACATGAAAACCTTAGGATTTCAGAAAAAAATTCAACCCATTTTCCAGGCTTTATGCACAATATAAAATTTGCAGTGTCTAATGAGATCTGTTGTATAGGAAGAGACCTTCCTTCATTAGTTAGATCCATAAGTTTTCTCTCCAGCAAGATTTTTCCAATGAACACACAAGTATTAGCTCTGGGTCCAGGCTGTCTCACAATTATTGCTTTTATAAGTAGTTTTTCCATTGTAAATTTTGTGATGTCTGGTAACCTTCATTTTCCAAGGAAAAGATAGGTCCTCATTAAGCTCATTCATAAGTCTTCTCTCCACTATGTATGCTCTCATATAAAGCAAGAGATGATCTCAGCTGAAGACTTTTCCACATTGAGTCATATAGAGCTTATTCCCAATCTGAATTTCCTGATTTCTAATAATTTGTATGCCTGGTATGTCATCATTTGTATACCTTTTCATATTCATTACAGGGATGTGATTTCTATCTCCTATAAATTTTCTGACAATAAATAAGGGATGACTTTAGCCTAAATGATTTTCCACATTGATTATATTAATGAGGCTTTTCCATTTAGAATGGATTCTCTGATGTCTAGTCAGAGAAGAGTGTACATGAAAAGCTTTACCACATTCCAGACACTCAAAGTTTCTCTCCAATATGGACTTTCTGATGTTTGGCAAGATTGGAGCTCTGTGTAAAGGCCTTTCCACATTCATTGCATTCATAAGGTTTCTCTCCAGCATGGATTCTCTGGTGTTTAGCAAGATTTGAGCTCTGTGTGAAAGCCTTTCCACATTCATTACATTCAAAAGGTTTTTCTCCAGTGTGGATTCTCTGATGTTTAGCAAGATTGGAGCGCTGTGTGAAAGCCTTTCCACATTCACCACATTCATAAGGTTTCTCTCCAGCATGGATTCTCTGATGTTTAGCAAGATTGGAGTGCTGTGTGAAAGCCCTTCCACATTCATTACATTCATAAGGTTTCTCTCCAGTGTGGATTCTCTGATGTTCAGCAAATTTGGAGTAACATCGGACATTTTTTCCACATTGATTACATATATAAGATTGTTCTCCCCTGTGGATTCCCTGATATTTAGCAAGAGTAGATCTCTCCCCAAAATTCTTTCTATATTTATTACATTCATAAAGTTTCTCTCTAGAGTGGGTTCTCTGATGTTTAATAAGGGAAGAGTGTGCAATAAAAGCTTTACCACATGCATGACACTCATAAGGTTTCTCTCCAGCATGAATTCTCTGGTGTTTAGCAAGATTTGAGCTCTGTGTGAAAGCCTTTCCACATTCATTACATTCATAAGGTTTCTCTC
>NW_027186314.1:64687-64861 GCF_028583685.1 Petaurus breviceps papuanus | reverse complement strand
AAGGTTTCTCTCCAGTGTGGATTCTCTGATGTTCAGCAAATTTGGAGCAACATTGGAAATTCTTTCCACATTGATCGCATATATAAGATTGTTCTCCAGTGTAGATTCTCCCATGTTTAGCAGGAGCAGATCTCTCTCTGAAAGTCTTCCTGTATTTATTATATTCATAAAGTT
>NW_027186314.1:50063-64677 GCF_028583685.1 Petaurus breviceps papuanus | reverse complement strand
AGATCTCTCTCTGAAAGTCTTCCTGTATTTATTATATTCATAAAGTTCCTCTCCAGTATGGATTCTCTGATGTTTAGCAAGATTTGAACTCTGTGTGAAAGCCTTTCCACATTCATTACATTCATAAGGTTTCTCTCCAGCATGTATTCTCTGATGTTTAACCAGATTGGAGTGCTGTGTGAAAGCCTTTCCACATTCATTACATGCATAAGGTTTCTCTCCAGTGTGGATTCTCTGATGTTTAGCAAGATTGGAGTGCTGTGTGAAAGCCTTTCCACATTCATTACATTCATAAGGTTTCTCTCCAGCATGAATTTTCTGATGTTTAACAAGATTGGAGTGCTGTGTGAAAGCCTTTCCACATTCATTACATGCATAAGGTTTCTCTCCAGTGTGGATTCTCTGATGTTCAGCAAATTTGGAGTAACATCGGAAATTCTTTCCACATTGATCACATATGTAAGATTGTTCTCCAGTATTGATTCTCTTGTGTTTAGCAGGAGTAGATCTCTCTCCGAACGTCTTTCTAGATTTGTCACATTCATAAGGCTTCTCTCCAGTGCGGATTCTATGCTGTACAATAAGGGAAGAATGTACACTACAAGCTTTACCACATTCATGACACTCATGTGGTTTTTCTTCAGTATTCATTCTCTTATCTTTAGCAACACTGGAACTCTTTCTCAAAGCTTTTCTATGTGGACTGCATTCACAATCCTCTCCAGTGTGTATTTCCTCATGCTTAGCAAGACCAGCCCTGTCTTCTGTATAGTCTTTCCATGAGGTCATTTTCAGGTTTTCACTTGTCTCCTTCACATCACACCTGGTCTCTGCATCTGATGGAAACAAACAACACATACACATGTATAAATATATCCTCTTCTACTGGCAGAAAATACAATTATTTGACTTTCAATTTACCCAACCAAAAAGAAGAATTTTCAAACTGAAATAGGTAGAATTGATCATTTTAAAATGTTATTAGTTCATATCAATATAAGATAATTTAATTAGCACAGAGTTCCACACACAGTCCAATCACACTGGACCCTCACAACAAACTTGAGACACTGGCAAGGTGAGGGTTCTCAACATACTTTCCAAATCAGGCCATGTGCTCTGAATGACTAAATGACCTCACTCAAATTCCTGAAGCAAAGACTAGACCTCAAACCTAGACTGGATGTACTCTGTCTGTGGTACTAGGCAGATGTTCTCCATTTCACCTTCAATCCTTTCTTTAAATGCATTTTATGACAAGTTTATTCTGTTGTGTTGTTTTCCATGTTCTGTTTTGACCACATTTGATATTCTGTCACACGGTCATTCTTTGTAAATTTCATGCTAACCTGAGAAACAGATCTACTCTTTTCAGTTGTCTTGCAATAATTTTCAGTTATATCCACATTTTCTTATAATCTATTCAAATTTCTAAATATTATGCCATTTCTTGCAAAGATACCAAATAGTCATATTATTTCCCTACCATATCTTTAAGCATAATGAAATTTCCTAGGTAGTCCCTCTTAAAATTAATTTTTTTGTTGTAAATAAAACCCCATCATGAGTGCCAACCCTGTTTTTTTATTATCTTTTTTTTGTATTAGATTCTGTTATAGCATATAACTTTTCTTAGGATAGCCATTATCTCTTTATTTTTAAAATTTATCTTTGAATGTCTCTGTTCCATAAATAAAAAAAGAAAAAAGAAAATCTTTTTAATAAACACAAATCTAAAAATCTTTCCATTTTCCATGTCTTATCATTCTGCCATGAAGTGACTAGCACTCTGCACCATTAGTTTTTCTTAGGGAATCAAGAATCCCTTAGGAATTGGTAATGAGGGTACAAGGAGTTTAAGCTAAAAATTCTTTATTGCTACCTTAAATAAATAATGCTGGATTTTGTTACAAATACATGTTTCCACTGGAAAAAAAAGCATGTGCATAATTGTAGCATAATAGACCTAATTAAGAAATAATCAGGGAAACTAAAATTTGCTAATACTTACCATACACAATGAGGTAATATCAATACTGAACATACATATACCAAATGGAATAGCATCTAAATTCTTACAGGGAATGTTAAATGAGTTACAGTAGAAAATGAACAGTAAAACTATACTAGTTGGGGATCTAAACTTGCTCCTCTCCAAACTAGATTAATCTAATTGTAAAATTAACAAGAAGTTAAGGAAATTAATAGAAATTTGGAAAAGTCACATGTGACAGGCCTCTACAGAAAAATGAATGGGACTAGAAAGAGTACAATATTTTTGTGGCTATAAATGGCACCTTTAAAAAATGACTATGTTTTAAGGTATAAAAATGTCACAATCAAATGCTGAAAAACAAGTGTTAAATGGATCCTTTTCAGCACATAATGAAGTAACAACTATATTCAGTAAAGCGCAATGGAAATATAGACTAAAGATTAATTAGAAAGTAAATAATCTAATCTTAGAGAATGAATGGGTGAAAGAAAAAAATCACAGAAACAATAATTTTGCTAATAATGAGACAACATATCAAAATTTACAGAACTTAGGGGAAATTTTGTATCTCTAAATGCTTACATCCATAAAACAGAGAAAGAGCAGCTCAATTAACTGGGCATGCAATTGAAACATCCAGAAAAAGAATAAATTTATGATCCCAAATTTAAACACCAAAATAGAAATGTTGAATATCAAAAGAGACATTAATAAAATTTAAAAATGATCTAGTAAATAAAACTAGGAACTGGTTTTATATTAAAAAATAAACCCAGAATGGGTAATTTGAATTAAAAAAAAAGAGAAAACCAAACTACCAGTATCAAAAATTAAAAGGGTATCAAATATATATAAAATCATGTTTAAAATGCTTTAAATCATTTTTGATTAGAGAAATGCAAATTAAAACAATGGTGAGATAACATCTCACACCGATCTCTGATCAGATTCACTGAAATATTGAAGGAGATACGGAAAAATTGGGACATTAATACACTGTTGGTGGAACTATGAACTGATTTAACCATTTTGGAGAATAATCTAGAATTATGCCTAAAGAGTTCTAAAACTGGGGTGGCTAGGTGGCTCAGTGAATAGAGCACTTGCCCTGGAGTCAGGAGGACCTGAGTTCAAATCTGGCCTCAGACATTTAACACTAGCCATGTGACTTTGGGCAAGTCATCTAATCCCAATTGCCCTGCCCTTCCCCCTCCAGAAATAAAGAAAAAAAAGTTATAAAACTATATTTCTACTCAGCAATACAACTATTAGGCCTATTTTCTAAGGTGATCAGGTAAAAAGGAAAAGAACCTATATGTTCAAGAATATTTATAGCATCTCTCTTTATGGTAGCAAAGAACAGGAAATTGAGGGGATGACCATCAAATGGGGAATGTTGTGGTATGTGATTGTGATAGCATACAACTGTGCTGTACTTTCCCCTATACTTTTATGTTAGGTTGCAGTCTTTTCAAGTTAAATAATTTACCATCAGTGTGGCAGGTGATTTTATGCCATTCTTTGTCCTTCTTGAAGGAGTCTGACAACATTGCTGAAAACATCATGCTAAAAAGCACAGGAGGAAGTACACAGCCTTGCTTCACTCCACTGGTGACTGAAAAAGTATGAGAGCATCATCCGTTATCAAGTGCCTGTTTTGGCCTTAGCTCCATTCCTGTCTATTTCCGGAACCTTATCACCTACAATGAATGACCTTTGTCTGGTTCTAACCCTCATGGGACTTGATTACAACACATGCTGGGGATCACAAAGGGCTCTGGGCTCCTGGAAGGTCTTGTACTATGGCATAAATGGAGTCTCTACCTTCTGTCTCTCTAAAGTCAGGGTCACCTACATGAATCTGGACAATGATTCTCCAAAAATCAAAGAAAGAATGGGCTATCCATAGAAGAAAGGAACTTGGGCCAAAAGCTTATGCAAGCCTTAGTCTTGGATCACTTCCAAATAAGGTAGTAGTCTTTAGTCATACTCATGTGATGTGGAATGGAGACAGAGAGAATCATGAAACCCAGCTGCCTAGGTTCACTACAGATTTAGGTTACAGAATTTCAGCTGGGCCCTCACCATGGCAAGGCAATCCTTTGACACCTCACTATCCCACATACCACTGCAACTTTCCATATCTATTCACTCCCCACCAAAGTTTCCTTATGGCTTGCTCCCCGCCACCCCCCCCCCCACTCTCTCAGCAGAGAGCTTAGCCTCACATTTCCCTGAAAAAATTGGACATTTACTAAGAATTCTGTTCCCTTTGTTATCCACATGGAAATTATGTGGGAATTTGGGGGAAGTAGGAAGAAAGAATAAAGACAAACCTGCTATGCTAGGCAGAACTTGGAGTTATGAGCTACAAATGTATGCTTGTCAAAAAGAAGAACACACAAAAATCCAGATGCTTCCCAAAGAGGAAGGGGTTACTTTGTGAGTTGGGGGTAGTTCATTTACTGATGAAAAGCTGATCAGTGTTCAGAGATTTTGCAGACAAAATTCATGGCCAGGTAGAGATTAGATTAAGATTAGTCCCAAGTAGAAGATTCTGCAACACTGCTTTGATCTTTGACTTGAAGCTACCTAGAACTGGTAAGAAAACAGTTCCAGAAGCAACAAAGGAAACCTGTAGCTTCCTATAACATAATGCAAAGACTTTCAAAAACGTAGTAACATTTATTTGTTATTTGATATGGCCCGTAGAATTTTATAGATCAGTATCTTCATTATATTACATTTCTGGTTCATTCATCATACATAAAACTTAATTTAAAACTGAAATATAAGTCTAGCTAAAAACAGAGGAAAATGCAGAAAAAGAAATAGAGAAAAAAGAGGAATAGAGGGAAATTCTAGGAAAAGCAGGCAGTGGAAGAAGCCCGTCTCAAGCAGAGGAGACCAGCACTTTTCTCTTTCTAAGAATTGATAAATTATCAAAACCCTGAACACTAGGGAAGGAATTAAGATACTCCTTTGATGGCAGAATCAGTTACCAGGAAAAAGAGTTCCTTACCTAGGGAAAGCAGGTTCTGGGATTTCTCTGCCATGACATTCTTGTTGAGCTCTTTCTGAGAAGGGGCCAAGCGGTGCCTGTTTCCCTGGGTAAAATCCACAGTCACATCTTTGAACGTCACCAACTCCTAAGTCATCAAAAGCCAAAAGATAATAGAGCAAAAACAGACTTCAGAATTCATCTACTCCAACCATAATCAAATGACAGGAGGAAACTGAAATATAGAGAAGGGATTTGCCCATTGGTCATAGCTCTCATGAATCTCAGAGCCAATACCTGAAATCACCCATAGTCATTAAAAGTTGAAGGAAATCATTTTATATTTTCAGTTGGAATAAAATTGAGAAATGTCTTACTATGAAATGCTAGTTCCTAGAGAATCAGGGAGATATGTTCTATCAAGAAAGCATGAAGATCTGTGTAGGGAAAAGAGAAAAACTGACATGAAATTCCTTCCTCATTTGAACTGTTGTAAGTGATATACTAAGAAAATTTCATGAAGTTTGTGAAAAGTTAGAAAGTCTGTATATTGTGGAGATAAAATAATCCTATAAATGAAGAATTTTACAAAAGGAATAATATAGTTAATTTCCTAGAAGTCAGAAATAGGGGCAGCTAGGTGGTGCAGTGAATAGAGCACTGGCCCTGGAGTCAGGAGGACCTGGGTTTGGATCCGGCCTCAGACACTTAACACAAAAACTAGCCGTGTGACCTTGGGCAAGTCACTTAACCCCAAGTGCCCTCCAAAAAGCAAAAATAAAAAAATAATCTAGATGAAAAAATGAAGAGGATTCTTAGGAGATATTAGCCCAATTCTGAACCAAACTAATTGGTATGAGACTGTTTCTAACTAAATGAAGAAGTTATCAATGGTTATGTTGAAGGCTTGAGGTGACTCTGGATATGAAGTGGCAAGGCCACAACATCTTATGTCTTTGCTTTGTAATTAATTGTTTTCCCTTTTTAATGGCATATGTTCCTCAATGTTCACATTTATTCATATGAAAATAAAAATAACTAAGATAAGGGAAAGGAGGCTCCCTTTACTTATTAAAAATGCAATATTTTATTAACTGGGGTTGGGGTTGAAGCTAATTCATAAGAAAGACATTGACAGTTTCTTTGTCAAAAACGAATGATCCAAACATACCCCTTGATCTCTGGAACTTGGAAGAACAAGAGTTAAGAGACAGACTGATGCGTGACATATGGGAGAGCTTGGACAGATCTGAAAATAGCGATGCTCGGAAAGGGTCTAGTTCTCCAACCTGCTCCACGTTGAACACGTGCTTAGCCAACATGCTTGGTGAAGGCTCTTCCCTTTTCTTTTCTTCCATTTCCACCATAGTAATATAATTAATTTTAAGAGACATTCTATTATTTTTTCACTTGTCATCATTTTGATTTCTTCTTTAAAAATCTGCTTTGTACTCTATTTGTAATCTCTATTTTATGTGTGACTTACTTTATTTCTATAATTTTACTTCTGAGCAATTATGAAGAATGTATTGATGATTTCACACATTCCAAGATTCCCAAGAATTTCCATGCCTTTCCTTTCACTGGGGTCTTGTGCGTCTGGGGCTACTCCATTTTGAGAATTATCTTTTTTATACATATGTGTCTGTAGTCCCAGGTGTCAATGTGAAAAATCCACTCCTCAATATAGAGAAGTTCTGTTTGAGTTAAACAAAATTATTTATTAAAAGGGAAAAGTCATCCACCTCCAAAACCAAGGATACAATGGAGCCCAGAGCCCAGGAGGGGCAGGGGAAATTTATGTGTGAAAACCACAAAAGGGAGAGGTTATGATAGAGAAAAGACAGTCCTTTCCAGGAACAGGTGGGCCACAGAAGCAGGATATTTTGCAGGAACAGCTGACAAGAAGGCTGGTTTAAGCCAGTTTGAGGGGCACAGCTCAGCAAAGTCAGCCAGTGAACATCAGCAAAGGCCCCTGGGAGGGAGCCAGGCTTGGTTCACTGCAGGATTCTGATTGGTTCCTTTTGGCAAATAGACTTACTCTGTGTCCCCAGTATCTGGATAGAAAGGTAACTCATGGAAAACAGACATGGTAGTCTCAGGAGTATTTTCACACCCAACATCATTTCCAATGCAAGAAACTCAAAATAGGAACATGCTACATTATCCTGTTGTGCAACCTGTTTTGGGAAAGTCAACCCCACCCCCCCACCCCCCCCCCCCATCTGTTATGCAAAATCTCTCAAACCAGGTCTAGGTCAGTGCACCACATGAGCCTGGAGACTCAGCAACAGGGACCTTGCTTTTGGTTTTTTTTTTTTTTTGCTTTTTGGAAGGCAGTTGGGGTTGACTCACCCAAGGTCACACGGCTAGTTTTTGTGTTAAGTGTCTGAGGCCACATTTGAACTTAGAACCTTCTGACTCCAGGGCCAGTGCTCTCTATTCACTGTACCACCTAGCCACCTCAATAGGGACCTTGTTACCCCATTCACTTCCACTCCTCTGTGGCCCCAAAAAGACACTGTGCACTCCTTGAATGGTGTGAACTCTCCCTGTGTGCGAGAGCCACCGTCCTGTCAGACTGAAGGCAACTTGCTTTGGTTCCCAAGCTGATGGAGCAGTGACCTGGATATCCTCATTCCCCCCCCTTTCGTGCCCCCCCCCCCCCAGGACTGAGTCAGACTTCTGCATTTTAGCTCCTGTATTCACAGTGTGGGCTCTCACTTCAAGGCCATCTTTGTACTGATTGGCAGTTGTTTGTCTAATTCAGTCCTGACAGAGCTTTTCCACCCTCTTTCCCTCTCAATCCTCCCCCATCCATCCCCAACGCCATGGGTGGGGCCATGGCCTCTGACTGCCCCCTCTCCTCATCTGTCACTTGGCTCCAGGACTTTGGGACTCCTGACTGACTGCTCTCTCCTCCAGCATCTGCTCCAGTGTCTGGGGGCTCCTCTGACCCTCCCTCCCTTTGCAGCTTCCTTTCCTGTGCTGTCTCTTTCCATCAGAGCCAAAGACTGTCCTTCCACTTTTGTCTTTTTATCTGGATTATTGACCACTATTATAGGCCACCCAGATTCTTAGGGGCCGCTAGGGGCACCATAGTGCATAAATGCTGGGCCTGGAGCCAGGAAAACTCATCTTCCGGAGTTCAAATGTGGCCTCAGACACTTCCTAGCTGTGTGACCCTGGGCAAGTCACTTAACTCTGTTTGCCTCAGTTTCCTCATGGGTAAAATGAGCTGGAGAAGGAAATGGCAAACCACTCCAGTATCTTTGCCAAGAGAACCCCAAAAAGGTCAGGGAAAGTCAGATGTGACTGAGCCAAGACTAAAAACACTCTCCTATGATGAAATGGCCTCTCATTTAACTTGACAAACAGAGCTCCATCTTCATTCTCTCTTAGCTGCCTTGGCTCCCACCTTCCTTTTGAAGGCCTCAAACTGGGTGTCCAGGACCCAGAACATCCAAACAAAATGGAGTTCCTTCTCCTTCCCTTGGTGTCTGCCTTCCTTAATACTGTCCAGAGCAGCTTTGCCCTGCATCCCCTCATGCTCAGACCCAAGGGGTAAGCCCAGTCTGCCACCTCTTCTCCCCTTACCAGATTTGTGGCCAAGCTATGGATTTCACATGCCAATGTCTCTCTGATCCAAGGCCTCCTCTCCTTGCTGGGGCAGCTGTGCTTATGCCCCCCACTTCAGCCTTCCCTGACTGCCCAAGTCTGCTGGAGGGGCTACCCACCTCAAGACTGCTCAGTCCACATGATCCCTTCGGCCACTACAGGGCAGGTGTGACCATGTCACTTCTCTGTGCCTCTGTACCACCTCCCGGATCAAACGCAACACCCTCTGTTTGGCATTCAAAGCCCTTCATGACCCAGCCCCACCTCCCTCTCCAGTCTTCTCAGACCTTAGCTCCTGACCCATATTCTTCAATCCAGGCCTCCTGATGGTTCCACTAAGACACCTGATCTCTAGGCTCTGGACATTTCCCCTTTTGCTCCCCACGCCCAAATTGCTCAGCTACTGCCCTGCCTTGGGGCAGGGACTGACTTTTGCCTTTAGTCATCCCATGATTTTGCACAGAACCTGATTCACAGTAGAGCCTTAATAATTGTTTACAAATTGACTTATCCTTGAAACAACTGTGAGGCACTGTAATCATCATCCCCACTCTTACAGATAGGGAAACTGAGGCAGACAGAGGTTAAGTGACTTTCCTAGGATTACACACACACACACATGAACTCAGTTCCTCCTGAATCCAGACCTAGCTCTCTATTCACTGGGTTACTCAGCTATTTATAATACCCATAAAGAGTAGATACAAGGAGAGGTGAGGTGGTAAAGTGAGTCGGGGGACCTGAGTTCAAATCCAGCCTCAAACACTTAAGACTAGCCATTTGACCTTGGGCAAGTCACTTAACCCCAACTGCCCTGCTGTAATGTAATGCCAAGCAAAGGCAACTTCCCAAGGTTCAGAATGCCAGCATAGAGGCTCTCCATTTTATTCAGTGACAAATTAAGAACAGAGAAGAACAAAACATGACATCATTCAAAATACAGCATTTACTAAGTGTGATTAAATAATCTCCAAGGACTACCCCACCCCAGGACCTTCCAATCATTCGATCAATTACAAAGCCCCTGTTCTAAATACTTTTCCACCCCTAGGCTGTACCTTCATTTAGTCCACCACAAAGCCCCTCTTCTCAAATGGAGATTAGTTTCTAATCATAAGTAAAGTACATTCATTTGTTCAACCACAGAACACAAAAAGGTCAAAAGTTCCCCACCCCTGGATCACAACTGAATCTGCCCCAGAGTTACAACAAGTTTAAGCACAGCACTTAATACCCAAATGGAGGTCTTTTCTTCATCTTGACACGAGGCAAGTTCTCAGCCATCTTTGTTCCTGGGGAGACAAAGCTTAGCAAGGCCACAAGATACATTGCCAGTCTCTTCATTAATTCATCCTCTGTCTGCAGAACAGTCCTAGGACCCCTGAAAACATTAGCAAAACCCTCTTCCAGGATTTCTGTAAACATACAACAAGAAAATCCTTCTTCAGGGCTTCTGAACCAACAGAAAGGTTCCCAGACCCCTGCAACAACAGCACTGTCCTTCACCAGTGGACAGTATTCACTCTCTGTCTGCAGGACAGTCTCAGTAGCTCTGAACCAACAGAAAGGTTCCCAAACTTCTGCAACAACAGCACTGTCTTTCACCAATGGATAAATCTGGCAAAACAACATCAAAACAGACAGGCAAAGTACCAGCATAACAGCCATGTCTCCTCAGTCCTTGGCAGCTCTGGGTGGCAGGTCTCAAAAGTCCTGGGCAATTCAAAGTGGCCCTCAGCAAACCTCTCAGTCTCTCTCTGCCTCCAAAAGGTGCTGCTTCCAAAAAGTTCTTCTGCCTCTCTCTTGTGTCTCTCCAAATCTACGTCACCAGCTCCTCCCAGTTCAGCCCTCTCTTTTTACGTCAACAAGTCCATCCCACAGGTGGGATTAACAAACCCTGGGTTTTAACACAATCAAACCAAAAAACAAGCCAATACAGGGGAATCTTTAAATGCCATTACTATTACACCTGCCTCCCCCCCCCCCTCCAAAAAGCAACAACAACAAAAAAAAGGTAGATAGAAGGTAGTCTTCTAGCTGTTGGAGGATCAGAAAGACCTGCTGAAATTGGTGCCTTTGAGCTAAGTTTTGAAGGAAGCCAATAATCCTTTATTAAAAAAATTATGCTGAAATTTAGGAATTCTCCCTTTCTACAAAAATGGAAAAAAACAGATTGTTTCTAGGTGAAATCATGAATTAAGTTCCACTGGCTTTAAAAAGCACATGATCATTTCAATGTGTCCATTCAAAGCTTTTTGGCTTGTCTATACAACTTTCCCAAAGACCTTCTGTTCTCTTCAGGGTATTTTAAGAACTGCTCAGTGAATAGAGCACCAGCCCTAGAGTCAGGAGGACCTGAGTTCAAATCTGGCCTCAGACACTTAACACAAAAAAACTAGCCATGTGACCTTGAGCAAGTCACTTAACCCCAATTGCCCTCCCTTCCCCTCTCCAAAAAGGCAAAAAAAAAAATTGCTTTTATGGCTCTTTTCTTAGGGGGGGCACTGTGGAGGGGAAGGCAAGGCTATTTCTAATTAGGGGAGGCTAATTCAGTGGAAGAATCCTGGGCCAGGAGTCAGAAAGATCTGAGTTCAAATTCAGCCACAGACATGTACTAGCTGTGTGATCCTGGGCAAGTCACTTTAACACTGCTTGCGTCCGTTTCCTCAATGGTGAAATACATATAATAATAGCACCTACCTCATAGAGTCGTTGTAAATGTTGCCCCAAGTGTAGTTTTTGGAAAACATACCTGACTCCATTTTTTTCTGACAGAACATTTCTTTGCCTTTCAGCCTGATACTTTTCTGAAGAAGACTGGAAAGGGATGATTGGAGCAGGTTATGACAAGTTCTGAGTGCTCAATGGAGCATTTTGTGTTTGACCTGGCATGCAACAGGGAGCTGGTAGATGTTAGTGTGTGTGTGTGTTTGTGCGTGTGATCAGACCTGTATTTTAGAAAAGCCCTTGTAGCGGCAGAACGGAGGGTGGATTGGAAATGGATGATGGGCTACTTTTCTATTCCAATCCGTTTTAATCAGCTGGTGAATTCATAGGGTAGTAATTGTTCATAATTATTCACATTATACTTCTTTATCAACATACTTTTAGTCAATCAACTAATACATGTATGTTCAGGAATAATAAAATAAGATCGGTTCTTTCTCATAAAAGATCCCAAACTCTTACAAAAGGCCCCAAAGTATAAATTACAAAATCATAAATTCACTCTAAATCCACTTGCTTAATCATAGGAGGCTGACTACCTGGCCTCCACCCTTTCTTCCTGCTAATCAGGGACCAAGCCCAGCATGCCAGAGGTGACTCAGTGATATGCAAAGTCCCCCAGCCATTGCATTGCCCCTCTGGCCTTCAGCACCCCCTCATTGCCCAACATGGGGCCATGGGTATGAGCACTTGGCCAATGAGTGACCCTGGTTGCTAGTCTATGGGCCTGACTTTCTACAGGCCCACTGGCCCATGCACATATTTGACATCTGTTTATCAGCCCAGCCTGGTGGTCTGCTTATCAGCTTGGTAGGACCTTCTGAGACATCTGTCAAGCTCTGCTCATTAACCTGTTTATCAACCAATGAGACTCTGCATTTTGTGTAGACCCTCCTGGAGGATCAAGGGAAGGTCTACCCCTGTATTTTTAGTTTTCTTCATCTCTATTGTTTGGGTATCAAGCCCTAAAAAAACCAAGACCCTGGAGGAAGGGGGCATATCTCCACTGGTGAGGAAGATTTGAAAAGCTATTCATTAAAGAGGGCCAGGTTCCTTTAATAAATGGTTACTGGTTCAGAGCTCTGCCTCAGTGGTTTTTCTTAGAAATTGGACATTTTTGGGCCCACAGATTCAAGGAGGTGATAAGTTTGAGATTGGTAGACACACCATCATCCTCTGGCCATATAAAAATGGAAACAGTTTATCTTTTTTTTAGCCCCTTGTGATTTTTCAGTCATGTTTACCTTTTTATGCTTTTCTTGAGTCCTGTGTTTGAATGCCAAATTTTCTGTTCAGCTCTGGCCTTTTTTATCAGGAATGCTCAAAATCCTCTATTTCACTGAACATCCATATTTTTTTGCTCCATAAGATTATACTTAATTTTGTATGGTAGGTTATTCTTGGTAGTAATCCTAGGTCCTTGGCCTTCCAGAATATCGTATTCCAAACTCTCCATTCCTTTAGAGTAGTGGCTGCTACTCCTGAATGATCCTGGCTGTGGCTTCATGGTACTTGAATTCTTTCTTTCTGGCTGCTAGCAGTATTTTCTCCTTGACTTGGCTGTTCTGGATTTTGGCTATAATATTCCTGGGAGTTTTCATTTTGAGGTTTCCTTCAGGAGGTGACCCATGAATTCTTTCAATTTCTACTTAATCCTCTGCTTCTAAAGTATTTGGGCAGTTTTCCTTTAGAATTTCTTGAAATATGATGTCAGGCTCTTTTTTTAATTCACGGTGGCCTAAGTAGTCCAATGTTTCTTAAATTCTCTCTTCTTGACAGATTTTTCTGGTTGGTTTTTTTTCCCTATGAGATATTTCACCTCTTTTCCCACTGTTTCAGTCTTTTGATTGCCTTTCAATGTTGTTCATTATCTCGTGGAGTCATCAGCTTTCATTTGGCCATTTTTTTAAAAAAAGGAATTATTTTCTTCCAAAGTATTGGTAATTGTCTTTTCACTTTTTTGGCCTTTTGGAGGGCAAGTGGGGTTAAGTAACTTGCCCAAGGTTACAAGGCTATTTTTTTGGTATGGGTGTTAAGTGTCTGAGGCCAGAACCAAACTGGGGTCCTCCTGACTCCAGGGCGCAGGCTTTACTCACTGCACCACCTAGCTGCCCTATTTTTCATAACTTTCTTGCATGACTCAGTGTCTCTCACTTTTGTCTTCTATCCCCTTATTTGACTTTGGGGGAAAAAATTGTGTGTGAGCTCATCTTACCTATTTATGTAATTATCACTGGGCTCAGGTTCCACCTGCATTTTCCCTTGAGTCTCCTCATCGTCTCTATGTTTGGCTCCTGGCATCCCCACAGTAGCTACAGTGTGGGCAGGCCCCTTTTTTGTTTCAAAACATAGTCTTGTAATGGTCCTTCAAGGCCAGAATTTTGGTATACTATCATTAAAGAATTCCATGTAACAAATACATTATGATTGTGTCAATGTCATCAAGAATTCTTCTCTCAAGAAATCAAAAATACTCCCTTCCGCCTGTCTTTCAAAACTTCCAAATCCCTTTCACTTTCAAACCCACTCCTCAATCTTCCCCTCTCTCTTGCTAAAAATCTCTCCAGTGGACTGATTAAATCCCTTCAAAACAGAACTTCTTTGTCTCCTTTCATATTCTGACCTGCTTTCTCTCCTTCATACCCAGACCAGCTATAAAACCCATCTTTATTCCGCTGAATTCTTCTTATTTGTAAGATTAATGATAACATTGTTCTTGCCTTTTAGGATTCCAAAGAGCTCACAAACGCAGCATCTAACCGTTTATAATGCCACCTCCAGTGGGGCTAGAGACACCCAAGCAGGAGAGACCCTAGCGGGAGGGCTGGGACTACCGACACCCCCACACACTCCCACCCCACTGTGCACATCCGAGAGGCAGGTCACTACTTAGGGCGAGCTTTCGAGACACCGGCTCCTCTTCCGTCTTCCCAGTTTTTTTTCACCCCACACCATTTCTAAGGCGGGGGGGGGGGGGGGTGGGGGGGGGGGGGAGGGAAAGGAGAATTTCTTTTTATCTTCCGAAACGAATTATAACCTAAAACAGCTTGTAACTCAGGGACAAGTAAGTCGCCTTGGTCCCTTTGTCTTTCGTTTCCATTCCAACTGGACAGGGGCGCCCCAAATTAAGCGAGGGCAGAAACAACCCCCCCACCCCCTGAGACCAACATTTCCTTCAGGGCGCCCGTGGAAGAGCGGAGAAGGAGGTGCAGTGGGAGCCCCAACCGGGAGCGGGGTACGGGGGGGGGGGGGGGGGGGGGGGGGGGGGGCCC
>NW_027186314.1:37098-49963 GCF_028583685.1 Petaurus breviceps papuanus | reverse complement strand
GGGGGGGGGGGGGGGGGGGGGGGGGGGGGGGGGGGGGGGAGCCGCTGGAGCACCCTAGCCCAGGACAGTCCGGCCCAGAGGCCTCTGGGACACAGGAAGTGAGGAGCGGATGGCGCCGTCTACACCTCTCCCTTCACTTCCAAGTGGTTTGACCCGCATGGCTCCTTACCCGCGGCGCTGTCTCCCACGGAGCATCCAGTACCAAGGGAATGATTAACCAATTTATGAAATGAAGGAATGGGGGTAGGCGCTCCTGGTTCTCTTGGGAAAGGCCATGCTTGGCAGCGGGGAAATGGGGCGGCCCCGAGACTGCAGTAAAAAGTGGGGAGGGGTACTGAGGCAGAAGGCGTGGCTCGAGGAGGGGGTGGGGGGAAGGGTTGAGGTCTGCTTTTTATGGGGTTTGGGGGCGGGCCCAGCTCATTTACATACCCAAACCTTCCCAAAGGGAGGATCCCCCTCTGGTGTCCCGAGGCTCCGGAGCGGGCGGGCTGGGGCTGGGCTGGGGCCGAGCAGCGTCCGCCCACGTGGCCTCGGCGGATCCGCTACTTGTTACTTGGAGGTGACTTGTGGTTACTTTGTGATACAATGTGTCCGTCCCGCTCCCTTGGTCTTTGGGCAGTTTGCGGGGGATCGCCAGCTTTCCCCTGGGCAAGCTCATTTCCTGCCACCCTTTCCTGACTAGACTGGGCCGGGCTAGGACGAGCAACCAGAACTCCGTAACCGTTTTTAACGCACCCTTTAAGGGTCCCGGAGTTCGGCCTTCCTGCTCCGCCCCCCCGACCTTGGAGCCAGGCCCAGAAGCGTCTGCTTCCTGCTGCCAGGGCCCCTGCCAGGGGGCGGAATCCCAGACTAGATTTTGTGTCAGGCTTCCCATGGTCGTTCCCATCCCGGAGCCTTCCCCACACCCAGCCCCACTATCCCTCCTAGATCAAGGAGGGAGAGGGAGGGAGAGGGAGGGAGGGAGAGAGAGGGAGAGAGAGGGAGAGGGAGAGAGAGAGAGAGACGGAGAGAGACAGAGAGACAGAGAGAGAGAGAGACAGAGAGAGAGAGAGAGAGACACAGAGAGAGACAGAGACAGAGAGAGAGAGACAGAGAGAGAGACAGAGACAGAGAGAGAGACAGAGACACAGAGAGAGAGACAGAGAGAGAGACAGAGACACAGAGAGAGACAGAGACAGAGAGAGACAGAGACAGAGAGAGAGACAGAGAGAGACACAGAGAGAGAGAGAGACAGAGACAGAGACAGAGAGAGAGAGACAGAGAGACAGAGAGAGAGAGAGACAGAGAGAGAGAGAGACAGAGAGAGACAGAGACAGAGAGAGAGAGAGAGAGAGAGACAGAGACAGAGGGAGAGGGAGAGAGAGAGAAGAAGGACAGAGGCCCAGATGGAGGGGGAGCTCTGCCCAGGAGGCATCCAGGCCCTTCTTGCTGAGGTGGGACCTCACCCTCTGTAAATCCCCCCAGGCCAGTGTCCTGCCCCTGAAGAGAAGGTAAGGGCCTCTGCCCGTCTTGGGATCCTCCCTCCCCAGCTCAGCCTGCACAGGAGCAAGGCCTGGCCCAGGCAGGGAGCCTGGAGCCCCAGGGAATAGCCCTGGGAGCTTCTGAGCAAGTGCTGTTCATTATTTCATGCAAGTCTTGCCATGTTTTTCTAAAATCATTGAGCTGATCATCACTATCATCCATCACAGCCATATAACACAACCTGTTTAGCCATTCTCCTATTAGCAGGCACCCCCATAATTTCCAGTTCTTTGCCACCACAAAAGAGCTGCTATAAGTATTTTAGAAATATAGGTTCTTTTTCTTTGGACACAGATTTAGTAGTGGTATTGCTGAGTCAAAGTGTGTAGGAAGTGTGGTCATAATTCCAGATTGTTCCACAAAATGGTTGGTCAGTTCACAGTTCCACCAACAATGCATTAGTGTCCCTCCCAACATTTGTCACTTTTCTCTTCAATCATTTTAGTCATTCTAATAGGTATCAAATGATATCTCAAGTTGGTTTAATTTGCATTTCTCTAATCAATAATGATTTAGAGCATTTTTTCATATGACTATAAATTATTTTTATTTCTTCATTGGAAAGCTGCCTGTTCATATCCTTTCACCATTTATCAATTGGGGAATGATTCATATTCTTAGAGGTTTTACAAAGTTTTTATGTATTTGAGATATGAGAACTTTATCTAAGATACTCTCCATAAATTCCCCCCACCCCCAATTTTCTGCTTTCCTTCTGATCTTGGCTACATTTGTTTTATTTGCACAAAAACTTTTTAATTTAATGTTATCAAAATTATCCATTTTACACCTCACTCTGCTCTGTCTTTTGTTTATTCATAAACTGTTCGCCGATCCTTAAGTCTGATAACTAACATATAGCATGTCCTTCAAATTTTCTTGTAATCTCTATCTACATCATGTATCCATTTTGCCCTTATCTTAGGGAATGGTGTAAGATACTGGTCTATGCCTAGTTTCTCCCAGACTTCTTTCCAGTTTTCCCCCCATTTTTTTTTACCAAATAATAAATTCTTATTCGAAGATTTTAAATCTTTACACTTGTCAAATAAAAGGTTACCATACGTATTTGCTGCTGTAAGTTGTATATCTATTCTGTTCCGTTGATCTTTACCAGATCATTTTGTTATTTTTTTTTTCTAATTCAGTAAAATACTTTTTGGCAATTTAATTGGGATGGCATTGAATATATGAATTATTTTAGGTAAAATTGTCATTTTTATTATATTGGCCTTGCCTACCCATGAACAATTAATATTTCTGTGATTATTTACATCTGATTTTATTTGTATAAAAAGTTTTTTTTATAATTTTGTTCATATCATCCCAT
The DNA here is from genome assembly GCF_028583685.1 of Petaurus breviceps papuanus. Lineage (NCBI taxonomy): Eukaryota > Metazoa > Chordata > Mammalia > Diprotodontia > Petauridae > Petaurus > Petaurus breviceps. The sequence continues at coordinate 47,112 of NW_027186314.1, read as the reverse complement.
GTATTCTTTTGGCAGGTGTACACCTAAGTATTTTATGATGTTTAGAGTTATTTTAAATGGGGTGTCTTTTACTAACCCTTTTCTCAGGATTTTGTTTGAGATATATAGAAGTATTAATGATTTATGTGGATTTACTTTATATCCTGCTATTTTGTTAAAATTGTTAATTCTTTCAACTAACTTTTTAGTTGAGTTTTTAGGATTTTCCAAGTATATCATGATATTGTCTGCAAAAAGAAATAGTTTTATTACTTTGTCCCCTATTCTGATTAATTTTATTTCTTTTTTGTTGCTAGTGCTAGAATTTCTAATACAATATTGAATAATATTGGTGACAGTGGGCATTCTTGTTTTACACCTGATCTTACTGAGAAGGCTTCTAGCTAATCCCCATTATGTAATGCTTTTTGATGGTTTTAGATAAATGCTTTTTTACCAATTGAAGGAAAAATCCATTTATACCAATACATTCAAGTGTTGGTTTTTGATAGAAAAGAGTGTGGCAATTTATTAAAAGCTTTTTCTACATCTATCAATACAATCATGTGATTTCTAAAAAACTTTTATTATTGACAGAATCAATTATGTTAATAGTTTTCCTTATGTTAAACCATCCCTGCATTCCTGGTTAAATCCCACATAGTCATAATATAAAGTCTCTCTAATTTTTTGCAATCTTTTAGCTAATATTGTACCTAGGATTTTTGCATTGATAATCAACAAGGCAGTATTCACAGTAGTTGTTACTGCAACCAGCAAAGTTCTTAATAGCAAAATGTAAAAGACTCTCCACATAGAAGGCAGAAGAGAAACATTTATTCAGATTCCAGAAAGCCCAATCCCCAAACCAGGAAACCAAATTGATCACAACATCAAAGAAGTTAATACACATTATCACTGCAGGAAACAAGGCCATTCCCAAGCTTCCTCCTTGCCTTCCAAGTTCCCACAAACACTCACAATCCCAACTCTCTCCTTGCCTGTGTCTACTCTCTCCCTCTACTCTAACTGCTCTCTCCAAACTGCCATACCCTTTGACTCTTTTTCACAGTTCTGACTCACATTAACTTCCTCTCAGCTCTGACCTCACTTCCTCTCAGCTCCACTTGTTCAGCAGACTCCTCCCACCACATGTGACTTAGGCTTCCATGTGATTCAAGCAGGCCACATGGGCCTATTAATGGATGGGAAAGATTTTCAAATTAAGCAAAAATACATTAACAGTACATATGGCCCCAAGATCTTTATTATCCATTACTTAGATCAATGGGCAACTGGTATCAATGGAACTATACAACAATATAGCACAATAATGCAAAATAAGCATGTAAAACAATATCTTCATGTGGGGCTTGAGCACAAGCACTCTATCAATCCCCCCTTGAACAAATGGGACTCCAAATCTTGGGGTAAGGGGTGAAAGTCTCTTCTTCCATGGCTACTTCCAGCTAAAATTGGATGTAGAGCTGTCCCTGCCACAAGAGGTCCAATTCAAGAGGTCAGTTCTTTAGCTGGCATCTGGAACTTGGTCAATGCAAGATCCAGGGGTGACACATCACAGTTGTGGACAGGGGGGACATCTGGCTTAAGCCATCAGGCATCTGCAGGTGAAGGGTTCTAAGCCTGCAGGAAACAAATCTAGCAAACAGGTTTAACAGTCAAGAAGCCAAAAAGAAACAACGAGACAGTAATCAGAAGTGGGGTAAATATAGGATCAGCTGTGCTTCCTAGAGTCCAGGAACCTGCTATCATAACCTCATTCACGGTAGACTATCTAAGTTAAGGATACAATTTGGGAACCATCTCCTCCTGAATAAACAACAGTTATAGTATTATCCATCCTGTGTGCTATAATTTCTGCAGCCTTTGGAACATCATCTGGCTTCTGCTTCACCCATACTTTAGCCCCCGATTTTATTCTATCAGTAGAACCAAACCCTTCAGTTCCTCTGCTAATTGTTTCAGAAGGGGGGGTCAGTCTTCACAAGGGATATTGTTTCACAAGGAATAATAATAATCACTTGGACTATTTTATCATTTTTACAAAACTTTATAGGTTCTTCACCCAAATTTTGGAATGTCACAATAATTTCTCCTTGATATTTAGAATCTATTACTCCAGCCAATACATGTATTCCTTGAGCTGCTAATCCTGATTTAGGTAATATCCATCCAAAATGATTTTTAGTGATTCTCATACATATTCCAGTGGAGGTTTTTCTTATTTCCTTTCTATCCAACTGAAAGTCCTCTAAACAATATAAATCATATCCTACCTAATCAGGTGCTCCTGGATATGGTGCTGGGACATCTTATCTCACAGTTTAATACTCAATATTTGGGATCCTATGTGTTTGTTGTTTTCTAATTTGCAGATTTGAGGTCATCATTCTGGCTAGAGATGTACTTTCTTTCTTTTCTTTTCTTTTTTTTTTGCCTTTTGGAGGGCAATTGGGGTTAAGTAACTTGCCCAAGGTCACATGGCTAGTGTTTTGTGTGTGTGTGTTAAGTGTCTGAGGCCAGAACCGAACTCAGGTCCTCCTGACTGTGGGGTGGCGCTTTATTCACTGTGACACGTAGCCGCCCCAAGATGTGCTTCCTTTCAATGCTCTATTATTCATATTACATAAAACAGTGAACAAATTATCCTTACAATGTTGATATGAATTATTAGAATTTCACTTTCTTAACTGTTCTTTTAATAATCCATTCATTCTTTCAACTAACCCAGATACTTGTAGATAATATGGAATATGACATATCCATTCTATATTGTTTAATTCACAATATCTCTTTATTTCTTTACCTTTGAAATGTGACCCATTGTCACTTTGAATCTGCATTGGGGTTCCATAATATAGACTTCTGAATCTAGAGTTTTACAGGTGTTTTTCTGAGTTGCATTCTTAGAAGGACAAGTCACTAGCACACCTGAAATAGGTGTCAACACAAGTACATATAAATTTGCATCCTTTATCTTGGAGTAAGGCTCCATTATAATATATCTGCCAAATTTGGGCTGGAACTTTTCCCCTTGCTTTTTCTCCAGTTACTATCTGAGGAAGAGTTCATTCCTTTTCCAGTTGACATATATAACATTCTTCTGCTATGTGTTTTAAGAATAAATGAGGGGCGGCCAGGTAGCACAGCGAGTAAGAGCACCAGCTCCAGTGTTGAGAAGACCTGGAGATCGAATCCCGGGCTCAGACACTTAGCACCCACCCAGAAACACCTGGCCTTGTAACCTTGAGCAAGTTACTTAACCCCAGTTGCTTAGGGGCGGCCAGGTGGCTCAGCGAGTAAGAGCACCGGCTCCAGTGTTGGGATGACCTGGATCAAATCCGGGCTCAGATACTCAGCACCACACCCAGAAATAACTGGCCATGTAACCTTGAGCAAGTTACTTAACCCCGATTGCTAAAAAAAAAAAAAAGAATAAATGAGAGATACTAATATATGAGGTATATTTCTGTACCTTGATCTTGTGCCCACCTGGTGTGTGACCTGGACCCCTAAATGGTCATCCTTTGGATGGACCATTTTGTTAATACTGGATCATCATTTGGTGTTAGAGTAGGGACAATATGTTGAGTAGCAATCTTTACTAGCTGATCAGCATGTGCATTGTATTCATATTCTGGCATGGTGAGGGCCATATGAGCATCTACATGAAAAACTGACAAATTAGTAAACAAAGACATGTCCCATATATCTTCCCATAATTCCTTGCCCTGGACTTGTTTGCCATTAATTTCCCAATTTTGAATTTTCCACATGGGTATCCATATAGCTAGCCTATTAGCTACCATACATGAATCAGTGAATATATGATACTCTCCTCCCTGTTCTGTTTTTCTAACTTGATACACTGCCATAAATTCAGCATATTGACTACTTCCACTTATCCCAGTACTTTCTTGAATCTGAGTTTCCCTGAAGGTGTGACAAATTTAGATATAATGGTACAGGAAGACCTGTAGGGGCAGTTCTTCTCTATTCCATCTAACATCAAGTCCCTTTTTTGGATACATTTTGTATAGTTCATTGGTTGGAATACCATCAATTCTTCCAAAATCCACCCCTGCTCTCAATAGAGCAGTAAACAATTTTTTTTATCATCAATCTATTTTGACTTTGAATCTACCTGCTATTTAACTCTTCTCTCTCAAGGAAATTTATCTTTTCCCCAATCCCCTAAGTCACTTAACTGTGAGATCTTATCCAGCACCTGTGGAAGAAGGTGCCCTACCTCCCCAATTAGTAGAGTCAGAATTAGGTGCTTATAAACAGCAGGACCCATCTTCACTATTATATTTCTCTGGGAAACTCCTAAGGGAGTATTGTGATAAGCCTTGGTATTGCCCATCCTGATAGCAGTCTTCATTACCTCTTCCTTTAACTTTCTCATACAATCCCTAAGTGAATACCAGGGCTGTCTGCACTAGGCCCCATAGAGTAATATGGAAATTCCATCTATGGCTAAAGGTAACAGATTGGTTCCATTGTTACTTCCTTGCACATGGTAATCCCTAAAAGCTTGCTGCACAAAAGGATTCTGACTAATACCTGTAAATTTCAAGCGACCCACTCTATCAGTGCTCCTCTGGTCCCTTCATCACTGATTCTCACTATCCAAGACACTAACTCTTCTCCCATTCTTTGGGTGAACTGAGTCAAAATATCTGTGACCTCTTGCTGAGTAAAATTCTCAATCACCTCCCTAAAAGCTGTGTTGCCCCCCTTGGTTCTCCTGTTTCCTTCATAGTATTGGGCATGCTTCTGCCTGAGGAGTGTCATTTAATATTGTTTTATTTTCTGCCCCCCAGTCTCCTGGCAGCCAATGCCAGGGCAGGTAGGCTCAGCGAGGACTGCGCACACATTGCTCTTAGCCTTTTGCTTTTTTCTCTTAGCTAAATTAACAGAAAAATTCTCTTGCAGACCATCCAACTCCAGGACAGGAATTTGTTCTTCTACGGCCAGAGACCCTCTATTCTGCTCTTCTAAAGAGCCCAAACACTGAGGATTCCCATAGAGACTAGCCAATTCACTTTCTAGCCGAACTTTTTCCTGCAGCAGTTTGTTTCTGCTTTTATACACAATAAGGTAACCTGTTAGCAAAACCCAGCATCTTTTACATACCCCTTCCAGTTCTTTCTCTGGTTTAATTTTTATTCCTTGCAAACATCATTCCAAATCTCTAGGTTCTCCCTTTTGTAGCCTCAATTCCTGGTTTTCACAGAGTCCTGTACTTTCAGCCCACTCCTTTTCTAGGGAGTAAAAAGGTAAATCTTTCCATCCTTGGATATCTATTTCTTCCTCTAAAGCCCTTCTGCCTCCAAATAGAGATCTTATACCTTGTGATCCTGTTCATGATGCCAAATGTATCTCCAAGGGAATATTTGCCACAGTTGTTATTGTGATGAATATGCTGGCATAGTTCTCAATTGCAAAATATAAAAGATTTTCCACATAGAAGGCAGAAGAAAAACATTTATTCAGACACCAGAAAGCCCAGTCCAAAAACCAGGAAACCAAATTCATCACAACATCAAAGAAGTTAATAGACATTATCACTGCAGAGAGCAAGGCCATTCCCAAGCCTCCTCCCTGCTCCCAAGTTCCCACAGACACTCACAATCCCAGCTCTCTCCTTGCCTGTGTCAAGTCTCCATCCACTCTTAACTGCTCTCTCCAAACTGCCGGCACCCTTTTGACTCTCTCTCCTAGCTCTGACCTCACTTCCTCTCAGTTCCCCTTGTTCAGCAGACTCCTCCCACCACATGTGACTTAGGCTTCCATGTGATTCAAGCAGGCCACATGGGCCTATTAATGGATGGGAAAGATCTTCAAATTAAGCAAAATTACATTAACCAAATAATATTCATTCATGACAATCATCTATAATTTTCTTTCTCTGTTTTTACTCTTCCTGCTTTAGCATCAGCATCAGTGTCACTATCATTTGTGTTTCATGAAAGGAGTTTGGTAGGATCTATTAGTCCAAATAATTAACTTAATATTTATTAAATTAAATTTATTAAATATATTAATACAGTTTAATAATAAATAAATAATATTAATATTTCTGTAAATATTCTTCCATTTTACTTAAATTATTAAATTTATTGGCACATAATTATGCTTTCTTTCATTTCATCTTCATTAGTGGTTTATTTACCCTTTTCATTTTTGATATTAGTGATTTGGTTTTCTTCTGATTTTTTTGTTTGTTTTGTTTCCTTTTCGGAGGGCAGTTGGGGTTGTGACTTGCCCAAAGTCACACGGCTAGTAAGTGTGTCAAGTGTCAGGCTAGATTTGAACTCAGGTCCTCCTAACTCAAGGGCCAGTGCTCCATTCACTGCGCCATCTAGCCGCCCCCTCCTCTGTTTTTAAAATCAGATTATTCAATGATTTCTCTATTTTATTCTTGTTAGAATTTTTCTTTGTGAATTTCCCGGCACCTCATTTTCGCTCACTATGGTTCTTTCCGGCCTTTTTACCCTAATCCTGTTACCTTATGTTCTTCCCCTACCCTCCTATTCCTTATTCTGCCCGCCCCCTCAGAGGCCCTCCCTATCCTCTCCCCTCACCCTCCCACATCTTAATCTCCACCCCCTTAGCAAAGTCCCCCCCCCTCCCCCCCCCCAAGTTTTCCATCTCTCTGGAAGTTCAGAAGCCTTCTACACTCTTGCAGAAGTACAGCTTGTTTCTTCTTCAACCCCTGAGTAAGGTCCCAACCTTACCAGCCTTCACCCCCACCTGCTTCCTCTGCATTTTCTTTCGTGCCCCATTTTTTAGGAGAGAATTCTTCCTTTTGACTTTTTCTTACACAGTTTGGTTTTTTAGAATCTTCCCATCTTACACAATTCAGCCCCAACATTTCTTTCTTTCTTTCTTTTTGTCTTTTTCGAGGGGGAAGGCAGGGCAGTTGGGGTCAAGTGACTTGCCCAAAGTCACACAGCTGATAAATGTTAAGTATCTGAGGCCAAATTTGAACTCAGGTCCTCCTGACTCCAGGGCCGATGCTCTATTCACTGCACCACCCAGCTGCCCCTGCCCAACTTTTCTTTCCCACTTCCTCAGGAATGATGACACTTTTAAGAATTCTGCTAACCTTTTCATATATAAGTAAACTCGGTGACGTTCGGAAGTCATTCTCTTCTCCTGGGTTTGGGTCTTGAGTGGCTCTGTCACCCGGGTAACATTGGGGGTGGGGTTATTTCTTGTCTCCTGAGTCTTCCAGGCTCCTTTCCCACCACAGACTTGATAGCAAGGCCACGCTCTGTTCATTATCTGTCCACTCTCTGCCGGGAATGACCATGATATTCATGTTGCTGCTTCCTTGGGGTCCTGAATTGGCTGTTTTCCAGGATCTCAGGCAACACTCATGCCAGGGACCTACAGTATTTCGGTGCCCCCTCCTCGCTTCCCCATCATAGATCTAAATGTTCCTGACCTGTGTTTGGGTTTGAGCAATACATCTTTGGACCTCCCCTGTGTGGAGTTTCAGAAGAATATTGATTGACTTAGTTAGTATAAGGCAGCTAGAAATCTGGTTCAGACTGACAGAACTTCAGGGTCCTTCTTTGTATGAGGCTCCCACCCTGGTTATTCTTTCATAGGCCTCACACTAGGCAGGGAGCTGGTCCTGAAACCCCCCTCTGCTCCTGGTATCAGAACCACAGTTGCTGCTTGTTTTGAATGTTTTCCTTCCCTAATACCCAGCCCAGGGCCCAGCACCTGCCCTTACCCTGGAGCCACCACATCTAATGGCAAGTCCCCTCAGTCTGCCCCAGGGATCCAAGCCAGAACTGGGCAGTAAGTGAGGGCTCCCAGGTACCACGTGTTCCTGCAGGCTGCACAAGTTGAAGCCTCTTTAGGCTGGCTCTGGGCCCCTTCTTGGCCTGCTGGACAGCTTCTCTCTGATCTGGAATGCCCAGCAATGTCCTTCCTGCCTAGACCCCTTCCCCCAAGCCCACAGACCTCTCTCTGTCCCTCTACCCTGCCCCAGTCTGGAAGCAGGCCTCCCTGTGGTTCCTTGGATTTCCCCCTCAGGATTCAGCCTGGGCCGGGGTGTTCTCCATCTGTTTGCAGCAGGTGTGGGGGTTCTCTTTCCTTCTCCTCCACCCTCCTTCCTAGAGGTTTTCGCTGGTGACTTTTCTGGTCAGGTGCATTCCCAGGTGGAGGCTGGGAGCATAACCTGGTTTCTACCAAACTGCTTCCTAGGTTTCTCAGCTGCGCTTGGTAAAAAGGGAATCCTTCCCCGCCCATTTATGTTCTTGGGTTCATCAGATTCTGGGCCCCTGCCTTCAGTTGTTCTGTTTTTTCTCATCTCATTGGTTCCCCTTCATCTCTCATCACCTGGGGCAGAGTGGAACCTGGGGAACCACACCCAGTGTATAGTGTACAAACCCAATGACTCCAGCAAGGTGACTGGGAAGCCCCAGGCAAGCGGGCCTCTGAGTAACTGCCCAGAGCCTGTGTCTGAGGTCAGAGGAGGAAAGGGGCCTCCCTCTGCACCCAGAGGCCCCAGGGACTCCCCACCCCCAGGGGGCAGGGTTATCTCCCCTAGCCGATGTGCCCCTGGGGTTGGATTCTCCCGCTCAGGGATTCTTCTCTCTCTTTCTAAGGGAGGGTTCCGTCTGCAGGGAGACAGGGGGTTAGTCTCTATGGATAACCAAGTAACCAGAGTGACTCCAGCTTGTAAATGTCCCCCATCCTGTCCCAGGTCCTTATCTCCCTCAGGCTCCTGCCCCCTTCTCTGGCTTCCACAATGTTACCGCAGCCAAAGCTCTCCCAGACCATGGAATGTTTTCACTCTGTGCCTTCCTGGTCCCCATGAGACAGCTTGGAGCCACCTGCAAAGTCCCTGCCTTTTTATCTCTGAATAAAAGCCCATCTCACAGAACCCTAGGGGCTCATGCTCAGGGAGATTGCTGTTTGTTGAACTTCCTAATAAAGCTGTTCTAATTTCCCTCCAGTTTCAGGATGGAGAATTAGACCCAAAACATCCCTCTGCTAGAAAAACAAAATGCACCAGTAAAACCCCAGAAGGAAGGCAGATGAGAAGGCCTCACCCAGGGCAGACATTCCATCAGTAAGTAAGAGCTGATCGTATTCCCCATAAGTTTAATGGATGTGGGACAGCGTTTGGCCAACCTTTAGTTGAGTTTGGCCCATCAGACAAGTCTTAGTGGAGAGGAGCCTTGTAAAGAACTCACTGTGGGAAGGCTTGAGGCTGGAGCCTCTTTCTGACACCTAGAAAGTCCCCACTTTGGCCTGGTCTCATTTCTGGGACTTTGGTGGAAAACACAACCTGGGAATCCTGGGAGAGGGTCCAAGCCGGCCCGACTCCAGGAGGAGGCTTTCAGTGTAGCCTGTGCCTTTGTGGACATTTTCTCCTGGAAGCATATTTAGAACCTACGGGAAAATGGGACTGAGTTGTTTGAACCTCATCCTATGTAGTTTAGGGACTGGGTTTGTCTGAGGCTTTGAGACCAGCTTTGTTGCTTAATCTGGACAAGCAGGTTGTGCTGAGCCCAGAAACATTCAGGGGAGGGAGCAGTCCAGAGACTGAGGCAGGGGATTTTCTGAGATGGGCCTTTGGGCCTCCTGTGTGTGCTGTCCTTGGGAATGGCCTGCCAGCCGGCCCCACCGGGGGTCTCCTCGTTCCTGGGTTTGAACTCTGGGAGCTGGTCCCTATTCAACTCTCACCTCTGCCCGAGGGCTTAGTAAACTTCTTCCTAAAATCTGTTACCTCAAATGTAGAGAAGGAAGTATGTGTGTGTGTGTGTGTACATTGTGTGTATGTGTATATGTATTGCACATTTGTGTGTGCATGTGTGTATGTTTATGTATGTGTGTGTGCATGTACATGTATGTGTATATATGTGTGTGTTTCTCTGTAGGTGTGTGTGTATGTTTAGATGTGTGTATGTGTGTGCATTGTGTGTATGTGTATATGTATTTCACATTTGTGTGTGCATGTGTGTATGTTTATGTATGTGTGTGTAT
>NW_027186314.1:33074-37088 GCF_028583685.1 Petaurus breviceps papuanus | reverse complement strand
TGTGTGTATATATGTGTGTGTTTCTCTGTAGGTGTGTGTGTATGTTTAGATGTGTGTGTGTGTGTGTGTGTGTGTGTGTGTGTAGTACTTTTCTAGTTGGCTCCTGTTGTGTTTAATTTTCACTTCCTGGCAGCTCCAGACTCTATGTGTTTCCAGCTACACTCGTTGCTTAATAAACGTTTGTTGATTTAAATCGTTGGAATGTGAGCTGCTATTTCATCTTTGTATCCTCAATACTCAGCCTGCTGGCTGGCATATAGTAGGTGCTTAATAAATGTTTACTGATTGATTGGTAAATGCTTGTTGAGTTAACATAATTGAGTCTGCAGTTCCAGACCATCGGAGCCTTTCTCTTGTTTTCTGCATCCCAAAATCTAACAACATCCACACTACTCAAGGAAGGAGGCCTCTTTTGAATCAAGGCTGTGATCTGTTGAGACTAAGCTGGCTCGAAGGTGTCACTTTGATACAGATTATTCTAGGTTTTATAATTTAATAATAACAATTTTATGGTTTTCATCATCAGTGGTCAGACAGTCCATCAGACGAAATCCCTTCTATATAGAAAACAACAACCAGTAACCAGACTTGTGAAGCCTTCTTCCCCGGAGCTCTCTGCCTTCTTCCCCTGCAGCTGACATCTCTCTGGCTCCTGTGGGTGTGGTCCCAGGTAGGGCTGAGTCAGGCCCCTGCACAGCTCTGGCTTCTACTTAGGCCCTTTCCACTGGCTCTCTCCCCCACCCCCTTCAGTTGGGAGAGATCTGTTATTCAGGGAACCACTTTATCTCTTCAGAGTTGGACACCCTTCTTTCAGCAGCTTCTCCTCCAGGACCATTAAGATTCTGTGACCTTGCCCAAAGAGAAGGGCCCAAGGCCCTTATTTGGTAAGTTCCCAAAGAACTTCATACATAAGGAGAATTTACAGGGTCTTTTGTAGTTTTCCCAAAGAATAATTTATTCTTATGTTAAAGTGAAATATACCCAATTAAATACTTGCCAGTGTTTACACATTGTAACCACCCTCTCCCACAGCTTAATTCATAATTTCACAGCATCCAGATCAAAAGAGGTGGGCTTTTTCTTTCTTTTTTCAACTTTAGGTGGGTTTTTTTTTTTAATGGTACATAGCTTTAAAATTGGGCTGCAAATTCTTTGCAAATTTGTTACATGTGATGCAAATCAACCACGAACTCACACGGCTTTTTGTGGTTCCCAGGTCAGTCTTGGAATTCACTTGCCTTTTGTTTTATACTTAATAGTATTTTATTTTTTTCCAATCATGTGTAAAAATAGTTTTTTCAACATTCACTTTTATAAGACTTTGAGTTCCAATTTTTTTTCCTCCCTCCTCCTACCCCAAGGCTCCAAGGAATCTGATGCAGTTCATACATGTACAATTATATTAGACATATCTCCACATTAGTCATGTTGTGAAAGAAGAAGCAGAAGAAAAGGGAAAAAACACAAGAAAGTAAGAACAAAAAGAGAGAAAACAGTCTGCTTCGCTCTGCACTCAGACTCCAGAGTTCTTTCTCTGCATGTGGACAGCATGTCCCGTCATGAGTCTTTTGGAACTGTCTTAGATCATTGCAGTGCTGAGAAGAGCCAAGTCCAGTAAAGCCGACCATCACACAGTGTGGCCGTCACTGGATGCAGTGTTATCTGGTTCTCTCCCCTCACTCAGCGTCAGCTCATAGAAGTCTTGGCAGGTGTTTTCTGAACTCCACCTGCTCCTCATTGCTTATAGCACAATACCCTTCCGTTACATTCATGTGCCACACTTGGTCAGATATTCCCCAGTTGATGGGCGTCTCCTCGGTTTCCAGTTCTTTGCCATCACAAAGAGTTGGTACATGTCGGTCCTTTTCTCTCTCTTGTGGTGTCTTTGGGATGTAGACTTATCAGTGGTGTCGTTAGACCAAAGGGTGCACACCTTTTACAGCCCTTTGGACATAATTCCAAATTGCTCTCTGCAATGGTTGGATCAGTTTACAACTCCACCAACAATGTGTCCATGTCCTAATTTTCTCACATCTTCTCCAACATTTATCATCTGAGGAATTCATTTGTTAAGGATGCAATCCCATTACCCTCTAGGAATCATTTGTCAAATGAACATTTTTATACTATGGTTTCCCAAAAATCCCAAGAAGAGAAAAATTAGAAGCATAATAATTATATAAACAAGGTTACAGATTTAAAACAGGAAAGAAAATCGCCAGTGAAGTGACATCAATGAAGTTGTGAAACAGAAAAATAACTTCATCCTTCTGTCCATTTGACACTCAAGATTGTTTGCATTCAGAGAGTAGAACAGAGTAATTCTGATCCAATCACACGTAATTCTCGTTCTTACAGCTCCTAAACATCTCCCCTTAATGCCAAATTTTATGCGTCTTTTGCTTTGAGGCCTGAAGTATCTGTAGAGGGTCCAACATCCCACTGGGATACTGGGAGAACACAAGTGACCTTAAATGAGCCCCCATTACAGTTGAGATTAGGAGAAACTCAAGTCTGGGTTCACAGTTGCAGCTGCCATCTAGACTCCCAATTTTCCCAAGGGCCATTGCTGCCAGCGCCTCACACAATAGGACCCGCCACTTTCAATTAGACTGCTACCCAAGTTTTATCCAGGCAGTCTTTCTGCTCAGGACGAGAGGGCAAGTCCCAGAGCTACCTGAGGGAGGGAAGTGATGGAGGGAGGAAGGAGGAAGAGCTCTCAGAGCCAGCCGGACTGGTGGGGGGAGGCCCAGGTGGAATATGAGCTCAGGGGTGGAGTTTGGAGGCCTGGGAGGGTCTAGGGGCAGGAGAGGGCTCTTCCCAGTGGCCAAGGCATCCCTTGTGTTGGAGGGCAGGGATTGGGAATGAAAGGCAGGTGGGGTCCTGAGCTCCAGGGCCTGGGTGTGACTAGAGGGAAGGGCCCATCCTGGTCCACAGAGGGTGGGCAGAGGGTGGGAGGACCCTCTCAGAGGGGGCTGGCTGGAAGCATGAACTAGTGCTGAAATTTCTCTGCCTTCTTCCTTTTCTGGAGCTGAGACTTCTCTGTGTTCTTCCTTCTGGATTGAGAAGGAAGAGAGATCCCTCTTCCTCTCTTAGAGCTGGGATTGTGTTGCCTTCTCTTGGACCTGAGATCTCTGCCCTCTGGACCTCAGCTCTGAGTGTTGAGGTCCCAGTTAGGTCTGAGTCAACCCTGCACAGACCTGTTGGCTTCTGCTGGCTATTCATACCATTGGGTCTCCTCCTCCTCCTCTGACCACGTGAGTGCCCTTCAGGTCCACCCAGAGCAGTCCTCCCTCCCAGGCCTGGCTACTGGACAAGCTTCCCTCTCCTCACTTTTCCAGACTTCCAATCACTTCCCACATGTCCAGGGTCATGTTCCCCAGACTTAAGATTGCATCACCCTTTCCCATAATTCAAACCTTATCCACAGGACCCAGGAGTCCTGTCACCCTGCCCCAGTTTTTGGTTAGAGATTCAGTTCTGCCTTCAGACCAAGCCCCCTGTAAGGACCCAAATTTCTGCCCACCCTGAGGACCCGATTTGGATGCAAGAACCCAAGCTCCTGCCCCCCCCCTCTCCCCACCCCTCACCTGGACCCGCAGCCCCTGGGCTGCTTTCCTATTAGATCCCAGGCCCTGGCTCCCTGTGTCTGGTCTCCCTTGAGGGATTCCAGGCCTAAGCTCTCCCAAAGGGTCCCAGGACTCCTCCCCAGCTCCTAGTTAGGCCCCAGGACACAGTCCTTCTGCTTTCCCAGGCTCAGTGAGCCCCTGGAGCCCTTCTGTCCCTGCAGTGTCCCTGAGCTCCCTGCCATGAGCTGGGTTAGAATGTCTTCCTCCCAGGCCCTACCTGTGCTCCCCTTCCCCAGGTCTCCTGCTCCACTGCCCATCTTCTTTCAGAGCCCTCAAACCCCTGAATCCCAGACTGGATTTGGTCTCCCACCCTCAGGATTCCCCTGCTCATTCCCTGATGGCTCCATCCCAGAGCCTTCCCCACCCACAACCTTCCTAAGCTTCC
>NW_027186314.1:28911-33064 GCF_028583685.1 Petaurus breviceps papuanus | reverse complement strand
TGGCTCCATCCCAGAGCCTTCCCCACCCACAACCTTCCTAAGCTTCCCTCCTCCCTGGATCCAGCAGTCAGTCTGGTGTCTAGATAATTTGTGAGTGCTTACATGTGTGTGTGTGTGTTGGGGAGAGGGGAGGCAGGGAAGGCTGAGGACCATCTGGAGGGAGAGCTCTGAGTCTGGAGCCACTGAGGGTCCTACTGGTCTCATCCCCTTGGGGATCTGAAGTCCCTGCTGCCTCTTGGATCTCTGAAGGAGAATGGGGGAGGGGAAGGGGAAAGAGAAGGAATAAGAGAGGGAGGGGCCATTTTCTTTTCCTGTAAATTGGAGTCTTTGCCCTGAGGGCAGGTCCTGAAGGTTTATCCCTGTTGGTCAGCCTCCTTGCCTGGGAAGAAAAGGGAAAGACTGCCCCTCTGGGATCCTTCAGCCTGCAGAGGACCAAGGCCTGGCCCAAGCAGGGAGCCTGGAGCCCAAGGGAATGGCCCCTGGGAGCTGCAGACCCTCAGCCCAGGTGAGTGCACTGTCCTCAGACTGGACCAGCATCACCCAAAGAAACCATTTCCACAGACCTAGAAGATTGCCTGTGAGGCCAGAGATGCCCTGCCTAAGGATTGTTTCTTTACAGGAATATAAATAGGCAGGAAGTTGAAAACAGCCCTAACCACCATGCCCTGCTCTCTACTTCTGTATTTTGAAATGGTTGGAGGCACTTTGGCATCACAAGCACTAACAACCCCCATTCACCCATTCCAATTGCTGCCCTACTGTGTGCTTTTAAAAGTTTTCCCTCATGATGCCTGAGGCACAAGGCTGACCACTTCACTCTTTCCTCTGCCCTGTAGGGTCTTCTCTTTGCTCCCTCTAATCCTTGCTTAGCTCCCCTCCCACACATCCACAGAACTGCTCCCCCTCCCCTTTGCTTCTTTGGCCAAGCTCTCCCTGCCAGACCTTGAAGGCAGGATGATGCCCTGCTGGTCCTCCAGGGTCCGAGTTGCACCAACACTTTATCTGTCTGGGGCACACTGACCCCTCCTGTGTTGTAGCTGGTTTGACTCTCAAGGGCACAGTGAGAGGGCAGTAAGGGTTGAGAGGAGCAAATGCAATGAGCTGGGGTGGGGGGTAGGGCAGTATGCCCTCTGCATACTCTGGTCCAGTACTTCTCGAAAATTTGGCAACTCAAGAAAACAAGTGAAGTTGGCTTCTGGTTCACACTTACGGGTTCCCTGACTCTTAGCAGAGCTGTTTGGACCAAGCCAAAGAAAAGAATTTCTTCTTTAGCTGTTAGTGTAGTAGCATTTGTGAAGGGCCTTCGCATTAGAGAAGACATAAGGAAAGGTCCGAGTTTGGGGAACTATTCAAAGTTCTGGTAGTTTTCTCTTCCAGTTTGGGAAAAGGGGGTACTGAAGGAGACACTGAGTTCTCATCAGAGAGGTATCAGACTCAAAGGCAAAGACACAGTGGAGGGACTTAACTTTCTCCCCCAAATCTACATTTGACTATCTTCACAGCAGCCCTATATGGGAGGGGTTCTTATTATCTCTATTTTATAGTTCTGGAAACTGAGGCAAACAGAAGTTCTGTGACTTACCAGGGTCACACAGCTAATAAGTGTCTGAGGCTGGATTTGAACTCAGATCTTCATGATCTTCTACCATTTCCCAGCTCCCCCAGTGTTGTCTTGTGTCTGCCTTCCCACATCCCCTCCAACATTGACTGCTGCCTTTTTTTTTTTGGTCACTTTCGTCAGTTTTTCAGAGTATGAGATGAAACCTCACTGTTATTTTGGTTTACCTTTCTCATGTTAGGGTTTTGGTGTATTTTTTCCTGTCCTTGGGAATACTTGGCAGTTCTTCTTTTGAGAATTCTTTGTTCATATCCTTTGACCATTTATCTATTGGGGAATGGCTCTTTGTTGTTTTTGAGTTGTTTTAGTCTTGTCTGATCCTTTGGATACTCCTTAGGGAAAGATACTGGAGTGATTTGCCATTTTCTTCCTCAACTCCTTTTACAGATAAGGAACTGAGGCAAACTGGCTTAAGTGACTTGCCCAGGGGCACTTTGCTGGTAAGTGTAGGGGGCTAAATGTGAACTAAGATCCTCCTGACTCCAGGCCTGGTGCTCTATTGGTCAACCTACCCACCATTGGCTTTTTAAAAATATTTCATTTTCCCCAAAAATATATATAAAAATTTTTTTTGGAGGGGGGAAGGCAGGGCAGTTGGGGTTAAATGACTTACCCAAGGTCACACAGCTAATATGTGTTAAGTGTCTGAGGCCGCATTTGAACTCAGGTTCTCCTGACTCCAGGGCTAGTGCTCTCTTCACTGCGCCACCCGGCTGCTCCCTAAACATTTTTTGACATTCTTTTTTCCCCTTAATTTTGAGGTCCCAATTCTCTACCTATTTTCTTCCTCTTACACCTCCTACATATGGTGAGCATTCAGGAATGGATTATATATATATGTACAATCATGTAAAGCATTTCCATGTTAGTTATTTTGTGAAAGAAATTAAAAAGAAAGAAAGTGAAAAACAGTATGCTTTAGGTCTGTTCTGAATCAATTAGTTCTTTTTGTTGAGGGGGATAGCATGTTGCCTCATGAGTCCTTTGTCATTGTGTTAGATGAGGTGTCACTGTGAATTCTTCCCTGTTGTTCAACATAAAATGTTGCTGTTACTGTGTACAACATCCTCCTGCTTCTGCTCACTTCATTCTGCATCCGTTTATTTAAGTCTCTCCAGGTGTTTCTAAAATCATTCTGCTTTTCTTTTCTTATAGCACAGCAGTATTCCATTACACTCATATACCACATGGTTTTAAGCCATTCCCTAATTGATGGACATCTTTGCCACCACAAAAAGAGGCTTTATAAATACTCTTGTCCTAAATGGGTCATCTTCCCTTTTCAATCTCTTTGGGATACCGACTTAGTGTTATTGCGGGGTCAAAAAGTACACCCAGTTATATAGCCCTTGGAGTGTAGTTCCAAATTGTTCTCCAGAATGGCTGAATCAGTTCACATTCCCATAATGCATTAGTGTCCAAGTTTTCCTACTTTCCTCCAACACTTATACTTTTCCTTTTCTGTTTTATTAGCCAGTTTGATAGGTGTGAGGTGCACCTCTCTGAGCCAAAAATTTTGACGTAAGTAAGGTTCAAGCCCTCCCTTCCCATCTCCCCCGTATTACCCTTCCCTGTAATGGCTCTTCTCTGCCTGTTTTATATGAGATAATTCACCCCCTTCTACCTCTCCCTTCCCTCTTCTTAGAATGCAGTTCTCTTTCTCACCCCTTAATTTTGTTTTCTTGACTATCATCCAATCACAGTCAATGTATACTCCTAATTGCCTTAATAGTCAAAAAGGTCTTAAGAGTTTCAGGTGTCATCTTCCCATGTAGGAATAGAAACAGTTTTACTTTATTGAATCTCATCTGTTTTCTCTCTCCTGTTTACCTTTTGATGTTTCTTTTGGGTCTTGTATTTGAAGATCAGTTTTTTTTGTTGTTTGTTGTTTAGCCCTTGTCTTTTTGTTAGAAATGCTTGATTATCCTCTGTTTATTGAAGGTCCAGTTTTACCCCTGAAGGATTATACTCAGCATTTCTGGGCATATGATGCTTGGTTGTAATCCTAGTTCCTTTGTCCTTCTGAATATCATATTCCACACTCTCTGCTTTTTTAATGGAAAAGCTACTCAGTTTTGTTTTAGCCTTGCTGTGGCTCCATGACCTGTGAATTACTTCTTTCTGTCTGCTTGCACCCTTTTCTTCTTGACCTGGGAGCTCTGGAACTTGGCTATAATATTCTTGAGAGTCTTCATTTTGGGATCCTTTTCAGGAGGTGACTGGTGGATTCTTTCAATTTCTATTTTATCCTCTGGCTCCTGATATCAGGCCTATTTTCCTTGATGATTTCTTTGCCAAGAAAATACCAAATGGCATCATGAAAAGTCAGATATGACTCAAACAACTGAGGAAAAATTATAACATCCATATAGAATGTCTTGTAGAGTCTGGTATAAGATGTTGGTCTAATCCTAAGTTCCTTCCTGACTGCTTTCCAGTTTTCTCAGCACTTTTTTTTAACCAAATAGAAATTTTACTCCAAGTCATTGGTTTTCCACTTTATCAAGCACTGAGTTACTGAGTTCTAATGATTCT
>NW_027186314.1:18762-28511 GCF_028583685.1 Petaurus breviceps papuanus | reverse complement strand
CCTCCCTCCCTCCCTCCCTCCCTCTCTCCCTCCCTCCCTCTCTCTCTGTCACTAATACCTCGGGGTTTTGATGCCCAATGTTGTATCCTATAGTTTGAGGTCTGGAGGTGCTGTTCCCCCTATATCCTTACTTCTCATCATTTCCCTTGGTATTGTAGGTCTGCTGTTTATCTAAGTGAGTTTTATCATTTTCTTCAGGTCTATAAAATATCTCCTTTATAATTTTATTGTTTTTGTTATTGATATTGCTGTTCAGTCGTGCCCAACTCTTTGTGACCTCATTTGGGGTTTCCTTGGCAAAGATATTGGAGTGGTTTTCTTTTTCTTTCTCCAGCTCATTTTACAGATAAGGAAACTGAGGGAAACAGAGTTAAATGACCTGCCCAGGATCACACTTCTGGTAAGGGTCTGAGGCTGTATTTGAACTCAAATTTTCCTGACTCCAGGTCCAACATTCTATCCACTATGCCCTCTAGCTGCCCCCATAATTTCATTACTATAGTATTGAAATAATAAATATTGTTGTTAAGTTTCTATTTGGGTTTATATCTTTTGTGGTCTCTGAACTCATTTCCATTCTTATTTTATTATGGGATGAAAGGATATATTGATAACATCTACCTTTTTACATTAGTTTGCAGTATCTCTATGCCCTAGTCCAAGGGTAATTTTTGTACAAGTTCCCTATGGTGCAAAGAAACAAATCATGTCTTCAGTTCTGATTTTCTTTCTAAAAATATTTCAGGGTCTTTTTTTTTTTATCATTGAACATCTACTTTTTGTCCCATAATGCTGAGCTCACATTTGCAGGATAGGTCTCCCTGGGCTGCACACAGGGCTCCTCTGCTCTCTGGAATATTTTCTTCCATTTTTTCCTCATTTCTGGTGGCTTTGGAATACTTTTGCATATTTCAGTGTCCTTTCCATTGTATTTCAAAATCTTTCTCTGGATGGCTTTTAAAACTCAGCCTTGAGAACCTGGCAGTCTAACATAGGAAGAAAACACAGAAAGGAATGATGGAGGCAGGTTGGAGTGAGGAAAATGTAGCCTAGTACAGGGGCACAATGGAACAGTCAGTTAGAGAGGTCCCAAAGATGCAGAGTCTGGTGAGAAGTGAGATGTCTAATATGAGCATTGGAATTCATAACGCCATCCTGTGGTGGGGAGAGATGATTGTGGGAGGCTAGAAAAGGAAAGAAGTTTGGAATAGCTTTTGTTGGGTGTGAGGTAGGAAATCAGAGATCAGTTTTTAATAAAAAGGCTGCATTCCTGCAGTGAAAGCCCACATGACAGTTATTATGCTCTAGAACAGTGGCTCGAGATCCCAGTGGAAAAAAAAATTATAAATTTTGGGGAATCTCAAAAAGTGTAAAAGACCAATAAATGCCTTAATTGGTTCAAAGTAAAATAACAGAATAAAGAAAGTGAAAGGTGATATATTGGTTAAAAATAGAGCATGAGTCAGGTGTTTTTAAGAAGATATCACAATGTTTAAAAGTAATGGATAGTTTTGTACATCTGATGGAGGATTGTTCCTAAATATCAGAATCTCTGATAAAGTGAATCATGTGCTAATGATAAGATGGAAGGAAGACTTAACAAACTCCAAGCACAATGGCCAAACACACATTGTGCATGTCGAAGATAAGAAATATAGATGACGGCTCTCAAGGATCAAGATATTTTCAGATTTGGCCAACCTGTCCTGTATAAGATCCATCAATAGGCCTCTTAACTCACTCTTGACTTCTGTTCTCTCAAGTTTCCAGAGTTCTAGAGGTATGATTAAATCTTTCATTTCTCTCAAGGAAGCTGTCGATGTCTTCCTCATGAATTAGCTGAAACCCAACCTATGGTAATAAAATTTTGCTTTTTTAATGTATGAAGGAACTCTCCACAATTACAATTGCTCAAAAGAATGGTGAGATGTGCAAATTTAGAGCCACCCCCACCCCAGATGTTCACGAGGACTGTCTGTGCCCGACCTCTGGTAGAGCCTCCTGGGCTTGCATTGCTCTGATCAGCCTTGGTCAGACACACTGTACCTTGACCTTGACGTAGTGACGGGATTTGGTCCTCTTTGAGCACAAAGATAAACAAAAAAGACCACATATGTAACTAAATGTCGTAGGAAATATATGCTGTTGACAAATGAAAGCAATCATAAAATGAAGGCATAGGATGTTTTGGCCAGGGCACATCATACCCGGGATGGACTCAAGCATCAATGTAACAAGAGAAAACTCTTCACTCGGGGGGAAAGTCTCACACCCCTCATTTCAGTCTAGATTGTAATGATTATGTTTTCATAATCAGGTTTTATCTAGAGAAGACATTGTTTCAGCTTCTCAGGAAATAAACTAGATCCTTTCTTTTTCTTCCTTCCCTTTTATAATCACACATAAATCTCCCCAGCCCCCACAGAATATAATGTACTTTCAGCTTCTCACAAAGTCTTCACAGAAATATATCACTTCTATCATTTCTGATAAGAAAGAAATTTCACATCATCTTCTGTCTGTCTCTTCCACAAATCTTCCTCCCTCACAGGTAAAACATGTACTTTGTCTGACATTCCATAGGGAGACCCATTGCATAGTAAAATGTTTCATCTTTTTTAGAACTGACCATATCAACTGTTTTTCTCAATATTCCTTTGGAACGTTTTGTGTAACTATATGTGTACAACCTATACTGAATTACTTATCTTTCCGGTGGGGGTGGGTGAGGAGGGAAGAAGGGAAAGAATCTGGAAATCAACGTTTTAAAAACAAATGTTCAAAAAATATTGTTTTTTACATGTAACTGGGAAATAAGATATACAGGCATTGGGGAATGGAGATCCATCTTGCGCTACTAGAAAGTTAGAGGGGGGGATGGGGGAGAACACAAGAGAGAGCAGGTTTGGGGAAGGGGTATTCAGAAGGTTCTCTGTCTTGGGGTGGGGGGTAGGCAAGAAATGGGGAGAAAAGTTACAACTCAAAATCTTGTGGAAATGAATTGTTGAAAACTAAAAATAAATTTTAAAAATATATTCCATTGGGCTCTTTATGAGTTCAGCTTCAAATGTTGACTCTGACACTCATCAAGGGTACAACCTTTGGGTAAATCTTCTTTCTCTGCTTCAGTTTCCTCCTCTCACCTGAGGAGAGTTAGACTACAGGCATTCTGGAGTCACTTTCACTTTCTAAATCCCATGATTTTTGATGGTTTAGGAGTTGGTGACATTCCGTGATGTGGCTGTGGACTTCACCCGGGAGGAGTGGGGCCTCTTGGACCCTCCTCAGAAGGAGTTATACAAGGAGGTGATGTTGGAGAATGCCCAGAACCTGCTTTCCCTGGGTAAGGACACTTCCCCTGGCCACTCTGAGTCTGCAGTCAAAGGGAATATCTTCATTCCTAAGTGTGCTGGTTTTGGAGCATTTATCAGTGACTAGGAAGGAAAAAGTGCTGGTCTCCTATGTCCCAGAGGCAGGGTCGTCCTGCTGCCTGGTTTTCCTATAAAAGGTCAGTACATTGTGTGAAGAAAACCTGGAGGTTGCCTGGTTGCTCTGAAGCTCTCTGTTGCCAATTCTAGGGAGCCTGAGGTCCCAGATCAGACCAGTGTTGAAGTATCTCAGGTGAGGACATAATCCCACATGATGTCGTCCAGCCTCTCCCTGGACATGAATTTTGTCTGCCAAGTCTCTGAAACCTGCTTAGGCAGTTTTTCCCTACACCCCTTCCTCTTTGGGAGGGGCCAAGTATTCAGGGCATTCTTCTTTGTAAGAAGCCTCAGTTTCTCACCTCCCAGCTGTGCCTGGTAATGCACCTTTGTCCTTCATCTTCCTTGACATTGCCCCAAATTCCAGCCCAGATGGTGGGAAAGGAAGGAAGGGAATAAGCATTTCTGTTCAGCTACTGTTCACTAGCTCTTGTGCTAAATGCTTCTTTACAATATGATGTCATTAGGTGATATTATTATCCCCATTTGACATTTGAGAAAACTGAAGCAAACAGAGGTTGACTGAGTTGTTTAGGAACACACAGCTAGTAACTGTCTGAGTCTGGATTTAAACCCTGGCTTTCCTGACTTGAGGCCCAGGGCTCTGCCCACTGCACTTCCAGCTGCCTCTAATTTCTAGAAAGGGAAGATATACAATGAGTCCATCCTTCTGTGAACAAGGTGCACCAAGGTCAGATTTTCTGATTCCAAATTGGCTCCATGATCTTCTCTCCATCTCTCCCCAAAGCTCCCAAAATAAATTCTATGGAAACCTTTCTTCAGGATTTCTGGGAACCCTCCTGTGCTCCTTGCATGGAAGCCCCTGTCAGTGGCAGTAATGACACACTGGCCCAGAATCAGACTTTGGACTGACTATGATTCATTGAGTTCCCCAGCAGGAGACTCTCATCTGAAGAGGCAAAGGCTCCCTGAAGGAAGAGTCCCAAGGTTTTTATAGGTTTTAGAGAGTGAAGAGCAGGGGAGGGGATGGAGCCAAAGCTGATGTATCGAGGTGCCTTTTGCAGGAGCTCAGGGCTGATCTGGCCTGTCCTAGTTTGGGTTACTTGCATTATAGGCATTAATGAGGGAATAAGCCAGGTCTGTGTGAACATGATGGAGTGATTCTCAAAATGCAGTAGCTTTGCATGCACACTCTTTTCCCTAAAAAGAACTGAATTCCAACGTTTTCTCCATCCTCATCCCTGATTCCCCATTCCCAGGGATCCCAGCTCCCAGAGAAGATCTGATCTCTTATTTGGAGGAAAGGGAAGCCCCATGGCTGCTGGAGCCAGAAGGCCTGAGGAGCTGCCATCCAGGTGAGTGAGGGGAAAGCAGGTGTGTGAGAGCTGGGATTGCGAGAGGCTTCTAGGTGTGGGGGTGAAGCAAGTACTAGATTGGGGGCCAGAAGACCTGCCTTTAAATTCTTTTCCAAACACTTTTTAGCAGTGGGGTCCTCGACAAGTCACTGAACTACTGGGTCTCAATTTCCTCATCTGTAAAATAAGGGAGTTGGACACTTTGGCAATTAAGCTCTCTTCCAGTGATAATCTAATTCTATAAAGAGTCATTGTTTTGGAATTTGGGGGCAGGAACTCCCCTGAAAGGGTGAAAAGGGCTTAGGCTTTCCAATTTGGGCTCTTTGTTAGACCTTCTTCAAGTCAATGAACATTTATTAAGTGCCTGCCATATACCAGACCCTCTGGTAATCACCATGGGCAGAAAGAGGCACAAGGAACATCCCCTGCTCTCCCGGATCTCACAGACTGGGGGGCAGACAGCATGCCAACAACAATATAGAAACCTTTTATGGACAGGAGAAATTGGAGCTGATACAAAAGTGAAGGAAGACTGCAAAGGCTCATTGTGGTAAATGAGCTCTAGCCGGAGATTCAGGAAAGCCAAGGGGAGCAGTCTAGGCACAGAGATGGTGAGGAAAGCCTGTGGAGTTTGGAGGTGGGGAGTTCTGTTCACAGAACAGAAGGGAGGCCCATACCACTGGATTATAGACTATTTCATGGGGATAGAAGGTGAAAGGGACCTGGAAGAGCAGGACAGAAGCTGCTGATAAAGGGACGTGTAGCGGCAGTGCTGGGAGAGGAGGAGGTGTGTGAGAGACGCCACCTAGGTGGAAACAGGACTTTGTAGCACATTGAATGTGGGTGTCAGGGGTTGGAATGTGTGAGTCAGTGAGGAGTACATGACACTGTACTTGTCAGCCTTGGAGACCATTAGGAAAATAGGAAGATGGGAGGCTTGGGGGAAGAGTATGTGTCAGAGGCTACAAAGAAGTCAAGAAGGATGGGGAGGAAGAAATGGCCATTGGATTTATCCATTTTGAGATTTTTGGTAGTTTTGGAGGGAGGAGTTTCCATTAAGCAATGAAATTGGGAGTTAGACTGCAGAGAATTTCAGAGAAAGCACAGGAGAGGAGCTGGAGACATGAGTTGTAAATAGGTGTCTGTCTCCAGCCTTAGTCACGAAATGGAAGAAAGATACTGGAAAATATCTCCTGGATTGAATGAATCAAGTGAATGTATTTTGACTATTAGAGAAATGGTTTGATTTGAGGCAACAGGAAAGGGGTAGTTTTCTTCAGGAGAGACTGAAAAGTAGTGAAACAATGGGGATGCTGTAGAGGCAGTATACTGAGGAAGATGGCAGGCTGGAAGGGGATGATTCACATATGCAGAGGAGTTGGCTTTAACTAGCAGAGGGTGGACACTTTTATCTGATACTGGTGTCATAAAGGAGAAAAAAGGCACTAGATTTCTGGGAGATGAAGAGGATAAGATAGCTCTTGATAATTACCCAATTTTTTCAACACAATATACGACACATTTCTCTACTGATAAGGTGAGTGTGTGGGTGAAGCAGAAAGTGGGAGCAAGCAATAAGGGAGGCTTGGGCAAGAATGAAAAGATTTGGAAAAGCTGCTGTGGTGAATGAGACAGAAAGTCACTTCTGTGGTTGTTGAATCATTGTAGTTGTATCTGACTCTTCATGATCCCATCTGGGGTTTTCTTGGCCAAGATATGGGAATGGTTTTCCATTTCCATTTCAAGCTCATTTTACAGATGAGGAAACTGAGGCCAGCAAGCCTAAGTGACTTGCCCAGGGTCACATAGCTATTAAGTGTCTGAGGATGAATTTAAACTGGAGTGTTCATGATCTCTATCCACTGCAACACCTACCTGCCCCAAGGGAGTCTGTTATGTAGATGCAGATGGCCTTGCCACAGTGAAGGTCACAGTGAGATTATATAGCCTAAATGTCCAGTGGACCCAGGCAGCCTGGTTTTATGATTTTTCTCTCTCTCCATTCAGCAGCATCTAAGTAGTAGCAAAGGTTGCTGCCTTACTTAGAATTAACCCAAGGCTCTGCTTTACATAAATCATGATCATGAAACTGTGCCCCTCCCCTGATCCCTGAGGTTCAATCTTTGGCCCATTCTTGGAGAATCGTTGCTCAGATTCATCGAGTTAACAACCACTCTCAGTTTAGGGAAAAGGGAGGTAGAAACTACCAGGTGTTCATAGTATGAGATCCTTCAGGACCCTAGAAAGAAGTGTTTGATCTTCGTGTTGGGTATGATTAGCTCCCATCAGGGTTAGAACCAGACAGAGGTTACTCAACAAAGAGGACAGTGTGCAAGAAAGAGACACAAACAAGGGTGAGGCCAAAGCTGCTCTTGCTAACTGAGAAAGAGACCAGAATACAAGGACTGAGGTAGAAGCTGGAGCCTGGTGTCAGCCCTGGGCTCACTCAGTCAATAACCATGCCCAGTTTTCTAGGCACCCTGCTAAGCTTTAGGAAGTAGAAAGCCAGCCCCTACTGTCAGGGAGGTCCAAATCTGGCATAGAAACATGGAGACAGTTTGAGAAGAAGCAACAGACTGGGAACATCGGTCTTAGCTGTTTCAGGGAAAGGAGAATGTTTGGGAATGGAAAACCATCCAGTTCAATGTGATATAAGGGAACACAGGGAGTGAGGCTAGTAACAGTTTAAGGAGGAGAGTAGAATTAGGGATGAAAGACCAAAAATCAAAATAAGAAAGACAAAAATTTCAGCAGACCTCAGAGATATTGTGGGTTCTGTTCCAGAGCACCACAATAAAGCAAACATTGCAATCAAGTGAGAAATGTGAATTTTTTGGTCTCTCAGTGCATATAAAAGTTATGTTTACTATATATTGCTCTCTAGTATGTGTATCATACTAGTGACTAAAATTTATGTGCTTTACTTTTCAAATATTTCATTGCTAATAAAAGCTAACTATTACCAGGGCCTTCAGTGAATCATAATCTTGCTGGGGGAGGCTCTGGCCCAGTGGTGATGGCTGCTGACTAATAAGCCTCGCAGTTGCTCAAGGTTGGCGGTGGCCGTGTCAGTTTCTTAAAATAAGATGACAGTGAAGTTTGCCACTTTGATCGACTCTTCTTTGAACACTTAAAGCCCCATTGTTGGATTATTAACTGACTTAATTTCAATATTGTTGTATCTCAGGAAATAGGAAGACCCAAAGTGAGGGAGAGATCAAGTCAACATGCAATAATAAAATATTTTTTCTTAAAAAAACAAAACAAAGTTCAATGGAGAAGAGCCATCTAGTACCATGGACAGAGTTTCAGCACTTGCAGGTTTTCAGTTCTAGTCTTAGCTGCAGGGATATTGGGCAGATCACTTAGCTATTCTGAGCTCATGGTCTGAGCTATGAATGTAATGAGGGCGCTGGGCCTGCCTGTGTCACAGGTGTTTGTGAAGATCTAATGTGACTGTGTGGGAAAGTCTTTGTAAATCAAGCTATCCTGCAGTTGTTCACTAATGGCATTTTCAAATGAATTATTCTGTCCATTGAACTTTGAAGACTTTTCTCTTAACCTGCAGAAATAGGATTTAGATCAGTAAGTTTATTTTCTTGCAATGGAGGGAAAGGATTAAAATTATTTACGTGAATACATGTGTCTTGGTATATATGTTTTATTGTTTGTTTTTTGCAGAAGGAGAGAATAGATCTAAAATGAAAGAGCCTACTACAGTGCTAAGCATTTCTATGGAAGAAACTCAGAAGCAAAACTTGATTAGTAATGGTCCCTTTGATGTCACTGGGAGACAGATCTGTGCTGTACTTCACAGAATCCACACAGGAGAGAAACTTTATGATTGTCATCTTTGTGGGAAAGACTTTTGTCAACAATCATCCCTTATTTACCATCAGAAAATTTATAATGGAGAGAAACCACATGACTTCCATGAATGTGGTAAAGCTTTTAGTGAAGACTCATCATTCATTATACATCAGAGAATTCACACCGGCATGAAACCTTATGAATGTAATCAATGTGGGAAGACTTTTAGAAGAAACTTTGACCTGACTAAGCATCAGAGAATACACACTGGAGAGAAACCATATGAATGTAATCACTGTGGAAAGTCTTTCAAATCCAGCTTCAGTCTTGCTGTACATCTGAGAAGCCACACTGGAGAGAAACCTTATGAATGTGACCGATGTACAAAGTCTTTTAGAAGAAGCTCTGGTCTTGTTAACCATCAGAGAATCCACACTGGAGAGAAACCTTATGAATGTGATCAATGTGGAAAGACTTTTAGAAGAAACTTTGATCTTGCTAAACATCAGAGAGTCCACACTGGAGAGAAACCTTATGAATGTGATCAATGTGGAAAGGCTTTCACACAGAGCTCCAACCTTACTCAACATCAGAGAATTCACACTGGAGAGAAACCTTATAAATGTAATCAGTGTGGAAATGCTTTTAGATTTAAAAGCCATCTTACTCTGCATCAGAGAATCCACACTGGAGAGAAACCCTATGAGTGTGATCAGTGTGGAAAGTCTTTCAGATGCAGCTCTAGTCTTGTTGTGCATCTGAGAAGCCACACTGGAGAGAAACCATATGAATGTCATCACTGTGGAAAGGCTTTCAAACAGCGGCCTCATTTTGCTCTACATCAGAGAAGCCACACTGGAGAGAAACCTTATGCATGTAATCACTGTGGAAAGTCTTTCAAATCCAGCTTCAGTCTTGCTGTACATCTGAGAAGCCACACTGGAGAGAAACCTTATGTATGTAATCAATGTGGAAAGGCTTTCCAACAGAGGGCCCATTTTGCTCTACATCAGAGAATCCATACGGGAGAGAAACCTTATGAATGTGACCAATGTGGAAAGTCATTTAGAAGAAGCTCTGGTCTTGTTAACCATCAGAGAATCCACACTGGAGAGAAACCTTATGAATGTGATCAGTG
>NW_027186314.1:14228-18752 GCF_028583685.1 Petaurus breviceps papuanus | reverse complement strand
ATCAGAGAATCCACACTGGAGAGAAACCTTATGAATGTGATCAGTGTAGAAAGGTTTTCAGATATAAAAGCCATCTTACTCTACATTACAGAATTCACACTGGAAGGATACCTTATGAATGTAATTGATGTGGAATCACTTTCAAATGCAACTTCAACCTCTCTGTACATCTAAGAAATCATACTGGAGAGAACCCTTATGAATGCAATCAATGTGGAAAGACTTTCAAATACAAATTAGTCTTGTTGTACATCAGAGAATTCACACTGGAGAGACACTTTATGAATGTAATCATTGTGGAAAGGCTTTCTGTTGCCGCTCCAGTCTTGCCGGACATCAGAGAATCCACCCTGGAGAGAATTGTTATGAATGTGATACATGTGGAAAGGCTTTCAAATCCAACTTCTATTTTGCTGTATGTCTGAGAAACCACATTGGAGATCAATCTTTTGGGTGAATAGACTGTGGTAAAGCTTTTTTTTTTTCTTTCCCTCGAATTTTATTGGGGCTTCTCATATGCTTAATAAAAATAGGAGCTCGAGAGATATTTAAGCTGTAGTAACAATAAAAATGATAATATAAAAAAAGATTTTTGTATTATGATTACAAAAAAGAGAGGGGTGCTCCATCACATCAACTTGGGATTTGACAATAATCGTCTCCCATAAGTTCTGCCCATAGAACATTCACATTTTAATCATGTATTCCATTGGCTATCGTTTGGATGCTGAGCACCAAGCAACAGATTGATGCTGTAGACATGAAGCCTATTGTTTTCTGGAAGCCAAGATCATTTTGCTATTTTAGAGAAGTACTGTGGGGGCAAATCCTTCTTGAGCAGGAGGGACTGGGCCAGGAGGCAAAAGGGTTCACGCTTGCTGCTTTGTCAGGGCTTGGCCTTCCTTTGACCCAGGTGGGGCTGTCAAGCCCAAAAAGTGCATTATTTTCTCTGGCTTCAAAGAATGCATCGTAATCCCCACGGTACTGGCACTTGGGAAACAGTTCCGGTGGCTGGACGACTTTCCTCAGGCACGTTTTCACACATCCATTTCCAATTCTCTTCATTGGCTGCAATTTCTTTCTCTTCGAATCCTATCTTGTTTGCTTCCAAGAAGCCCAAGACATCTTGCTGTTTCTTCTTAATTGCGGTGGAGCCAGAGGAGGACATGATGTACACGTGGATCACCATC
Organism: Petaurus breviceps papuanus; assembly: GCF_028583685.1. Taxonomy (NCBI): domain Eukaryota; kingdom Metazoa; phylum Chordata; class Mammalia; order Diprotodontia; family Petauridae; genus Petaurus; species Petaurus breviceps. The sequence continues at coordinate 17,562 of NW_027186314.1, read as the reverse complement.
CTGAGGGTAATGGTGACAGTGACGGCGGTTTCAGGGGAGGCTAGACTGAGTCCTGGGGTGGTGGTGATGGTTGGTGGAGAGGAGGAAGAGGAGCAGTGCGACCCCGCTGCACACAAGGCTGGGACAGATAGAGGTCCCAAGCCACGAGGGCCCAGCCCGAGGGAGCGGTAAAGCTTTTAATGCCCATTCTTCCATGACTAAACCTTAGAGAATCCATATGGGGTGATATACCTCATTAATATGATCTACATGGAAAATCATTCAGGCTATAATCATCTCATTTCTCGTCAGAGAAGTTACAGGAGATAGAAACAGTAGTCCTGTAATGAATATGGAAATGAACACAAATGGAGTTCAGAGCTTGTTAGATGACAGAAAATTCATCATGGGAAAAGCCCTGGGAAGGCCTTCAGCCAGAAATCTTCTTTTCCTTTACATCAAGGATTCATAGTGGAGAGAAGACTTGGGAATGTGTTCAATGAGGTCCTGTCTTTCCCTGGAAGATGAAGGTCACTAGACTTCATAATATTCCCTATTGAAAGAAGCTTTATAAAAGTAATGATTGTGGGAATGCCTTTGCCTGAACTCATACATGCATCTGCACTGAAAAAATCTTGCTGGAGATAAAATGTAAGGGATCTAATTAAGGAGGGAAGGCTTATTCATGCAGCACAGACCTCGTTAGACATCACATATTTTATACTGTGCATGAAGCCCTGAAAATGGATTGAATTTTTTTTCTGAAATCTTAAGGTTTCTCATGTCTCCCCTAAAATATTCCATGTGGCATTCTGCCATTCCCCAGATGATTGGTACTCACTTTGTCTCATGATGTTGACTGGCACAAAAAGTCCCCATATAAATATTTTGGTATTTGTTGGACATTTATTTTTATAATGATGTTTTAGTCTGCTGGGTGGCACAATGGATAAAGGACTGTCTGTGAGTCCATAAGACCTGGGTTCAAATTCAGTCTCTGTAGGTTACTGACTGTATGACCCTTGACAAGGCACTTAACCCATTCCTGGATGAATTTCTCTTTCTCTAAAATGGGAATAATAGCTCCTACCTGCCATGGTCGAGGAGAGGATCAAATGAGACAGTATCTGTTAAATGCTTTGCAAGCATAAACTCACTATGTAAAGTGAACTACTTGTAAGTTCACTATTATTATTATTTCCCTGGGATCATAAGTCTCATAGCAGTGTCAGTGACCTAAAAGGTTTGGTTTTGCCCATTAACTGGAGAATTGGAGAAGGATGGAACAAGTTGTATTATATGAATGTAATGGAATACCATTTTCCTATAAGAAATAATGAACAGGTCGATTTCGGAAAAATCTTGAAAGTTTTACATGAACTGATGCAAACTGAAGTGAGCAGAACTAAGAGAATATTGTACAAAGGTGTACAATGATCAGCCAAGATAGATTTAGCTCTTTTCATCAATAAAATGATCTAATACAATGCCAAAAGACTCTTAATAAATAATGTTATCCACATCCAGAGAACAAACTATGGAGTCTCAATGCTGATCGAACCAAACTTTTTTTTGGGGGGAGGGGGGTTTGTGACTTTCCTTTTGTCCCATTCTTCTTTCATAACATGATTAATTTACAAATATGTTTACATGATTGTACATATATAACCTATGCTAGATTGGTTGCCATCTTGTGGAGGGAGGCTGAGGGAGGGAAGGGAGAAAAAATTTGAAATTCAAAATCTTATAATAAATGAATGTTGGAATCTTAAAAAAAAAGTAATAGGTGGGGAAAGGAGGGAAGGAGAAAGTTCAGAACCTAAAATGTAGCAAAAAAAATAAATATAAAATAGGGAGGTTGGACTTAGTGCCTTCTATTGTCCATTCCAACTCAAAATTTGTGTTCTGATCATAAGTACATTCCAAAGCCTTTGCTGCTATTTCAAGAAAGAGACCTAGGGGCAGCTAGGTGGCATGGTGAATAGAGTACTGTCCCTGGACTCAGGAGGACCTGAGTTCAAATCCAACCTCAGACATTTAACACTTACTAGCCATTTAGTTGCTTAACTCCAATTGCCCTCCAAAAAGCAAAAGGAAAGGAAGAAAGAGAGACCTAGCCAGGACCAAGTCGGTAGTCACTGAAACTGTCCTTTTCTACTTAAAAGTAGAGACCTAGTACTAATTAGATGTGTAATATACAAAAGAAAATGAGTGTTCAACACATGCCAAGACCTCACCTTCTTGAAATAGATTTACTAATCATTACAAAATGCCTGGAAAACTGGCAAGTAATCTGGCAGAAAGTAGGCATAGACCAGCATCTCATATTGCAGAACAGGCTTTAGCTTAGCTCCACATGGATACATGCTTGTGATGTGAAAGAAACAATAAGGAAGATTCATTTTGTAGTTAGGAAGTTGGGTAAAGTGCATCCCCAAAGAAGTGGTGGAGAAGAGTGTATGGAATAAACTGGGGAATTTTTTATCACATGAAGAAACTAATGTATCTGAAATGTAAAAGGAAAGGAAGGAAATGGGCAAATGATTTGCAGCAATTTTCTCCAATAAAGGGCTCTTTTCCAAGTATTTAAAGAATGGATCCAGATGTATAAAAATGGGCCATTGCTCAGTAGATCTCCACTCAAAAGGTATGACTAGATAGTTTTGCAAGGAAGAAATCCAAGTTTTCAATGGCCATATTTTTTTTAAATGGCCCACATTGGTAACCACTAATTCACATCACTATTAATTAGATTTTCAGATTGTTAGAGGTGATAAGAAAATTACAGTCACCTATATTAGAGGGAATTCATGAATGTTTATTGAGGGACAGACAGTGTTCCTACATTGTCCATATCAGAAAAAATGATGAGTCCTTTAGCTCTATCAGGACATAGGTAACATTCCATCTTTTGCCCTCTACAGACATGGTCATTGCATTGATCTTATTTCTTAAATCTTTCAGATCTACCTTTCATTACAATATTGGTTTTATTTGTTAAGGCTTCTGGTTCTGTTCACCCCTCTTTAAAATGCTTGATATAAGCCTTCCCAGGTTCTTGTCCAACCTTCACCATTATAATTTCTTACAACATACCTTATTTCATCTCATTCATAGAAAGCTCAAATATTTGGAGGAATTTCTTTCCTTTGAGCACATGTTGGCTTCCAAAGCCTGGGGATATTGGGGCACTGGGGGGAAATGCATGTAAATTCAAAAAGGAAAAGGAAAACGAAGACAAAACATGTCAGCTCAGATTCATTATTAATAACAGGCGCCTTCATTCATTCACTGTTGATGAATTTGTGAAGCTCCCAGAAGGACCAACATGAGGATGATCAGGAGGAATCAGGAC
>NW_027186314.1:0-14218 GCF_028583685.1 Petaurus breviceps papuanus | reverse complement strand
ACCTTCCTGATGTCATGGTCCTCTTTGAGAATGAAGGATGCACCACCACAACTACAAGAGAGACCTTGAGAGTGTCCTAATACTGCTTCTTCTGAGCATGTGAGCACTTGCCCTGTGTGAGTTCTCCATAAACATCTTTTTGGCAAGTGGAAGTTTGGCATTTGAACAATGTGGCCAACTCACTGGAGTTGCTTTCTTAGCAGTAATGTTTGAATGCCTGGAAGTTTAGTTTGAGAGAGGACCTCAGTGTCTGGTGTCTTATCCTGTCAGTTGATCTTCAGAGATTCAGTTTCCTGGAATCGTCTGTCCAGGTTCCACAAACTGGCCATTGTTTCACAACAATGAGGTCAGCACAATGGCTCTGTAGACCTTCAGTTTGGTAGTCAATCTAGCACCTCTTCTCTCCCACACTTTCCTTCAGAGCCTCCAACATACTGAGCTTTCTCTGCCAATGCCTGTGTCAACCTCAGTATCAATGTGTACATCCCTGGAAAGCATCCTGCTGACGTAAGTGAACTTATCCACAGCATTTAAAGCTTCTCCATTTGCTGTAACAATAGGTTCCACATATGGATGGTGTGACACTGGCTGGTGGAATACCTGTGTTTTTCTGACATTAATCGTTAGGCTAAAATTAGCACAAACAACAGAAAATCAATCCATCCTTTGTTGCATCTCAATTTCAGAGGCTGCTTTGAGTGCACAATCATCTGCCCTCCCCCCCACCCCAGTGCCCCTGCACTCCCTGCACTTTAGTCTTGGCTTGTAGCCTTTTCAAGTTTAAGATTCGCCATCAGTGCGGTAGCTGACCTGAATGTGAAGGCATTTGACAACATTGATGAAAACATCATGCTAAAAAGCATGGTAGTAAGTACACAGCCTTGTTTTACTCCATTTATGACTGGGAAAATAGGAGAGCATTCATCCATTATCTAGCATGCAGGTAAAGAGCTTCTCTGGGCAGCCAAATTTGGACATAATTTTTCCTATGCCCTCATGACTGAGAGTATCAAAGGTCTTGAGCAGATCTCCAAATGTTGTGTGCAGACCTCTGTTCTGCTCCTGGCATTTCTCCTAGGGCTGTTGGGCAGCAAATACCATATAGACCATTAGTCTCTGCCTTTTCTGAAGCCACACTGGTTCTCAGATGATAATCTTCCAAGGGAAAGATCAGTCTATTGAGGAGCCCAGCAAGAATCTTGCCAGCATGGGGTGGCTAGGTGGCACAGTGAATAGAGCACTGGCCCTGAAGTCAGAAAGACCTGAGTTCAAATCTGGCCCCAGACACTTAACACTTACTAGCTGTGGGACCTTGGGCAAGTCACTTAACCCCAATAGCCCTGCCTTCCCTCCTCAAAAAAAAAAAAAGAATCTTGCCAGCAGTGACGAAGAGTGAGAAACTTCTGATATTTTCCACACAAAATCTATTTCCTTTACCTTTATAGAGATGAACAATGGAGGTGTCCTTGAACTCCTGGGGAATAATTTCCTCTTGCCACATAACCTGGAAAATGTTAGGTTTTGTACGAGCTGTGGACTCCCACATTGTAAATCTCAACTGGAATACAATCAGCACCACTTACTTTGCCACATAAGGGGAGCCTAATGACATTCAAAACCTTTTAAGTTGGAACTTTAGCTTGGGAGGGATTGACTTCAAACTGTGGTAAAAGGTCGGTGGCTTCAGCACTGATTGATGAAAGTCGAGAACACTATGGAAGTGTTCAGTACATCTCTCTAGGATCATGAACTTACAACTAATCGATGTGGCTCCATCAATATGAGTAGTTGAGATTCACCATAAGTCTTTGACCAATAGCCTTCAGGGCATCATAAAAGGACTTTGGATTGTTAGTTTCATCATAAAATTGAATTTCATCCGTCTTCTCCCCAGTCAAGAATCCCGCGCCTCTCCAAGTTTTGCTGGCACTTTACTTGTGATGGAATGAAATGCTTCCTTCTTATAGCGATGAACTATCCTCCTAGTAAACTGTGGAGTTCTCATTTTACATTTAGCAGCTGCTGAATTTCCCCATCATTTTCATCAAACCAGTCTTGGTGTTTGCAAGTGTTCTGACCCAGACCTCTGAAAACTCTCCATTCCTTTTCTGTTTCACTGTTGCCAACCGTGTGTCACCTCAACTTTCCCTCCAAGTTAGCAACAAACTCTTCCAAATCAGAAGAGTGCTCTAATCTGTTGACCTAAATTCGTCTGGTAGTCATTTTGCCTTGAAGCCATCACTTTTGTCGAATGCAAATATTTGGCTTGGAGAGGATCAGTTTATGATCAGTCTAGCGCTCTCCACAACATGTTGCCTTCATCACTCTCACATCCTAGCTGTCTTTTCTTCTTACAATCACATATTCTATTGAATGCCAATGTTTATTTTGAGGGCACATCCATGAAGTTTTATTATGTTTAGGTAAATGGAAGACAGTGTTGGTGATAAGATCATGAAATGCACAAGTCTTCAGTACTAAGTGACCATTGCTGTTGCTGTTTCCAACTCCATTTCTCCCTAGGATTCCCTGCCAAATCTGGTAGTCTAAGCCCATATTAGCATTAAAGCCACCCAGAATTATAAGCTTGTCCTCTTTTGGTACATTGATGATGAGGGTCTCCAGGACTTCATAAAATTTTTCTTTGATCTCATCAGGATTCCTCATGGTGGAAGCATTGGCACTGATGGCAGCATGGCATTTTCCTGCAAGTGGAAATCGCATTGTCATGAGCCTGTCATTCACTATTTTGATAGGCATATAAGCTTGTTGACTAAAGTAGTTCTGATTGCCAAACTTACACCAACTTCATTGTGGTCCCCTTCACTGCAGCCTCTCCAGAAAAACACATATCCAGCTCCAGCTTTAGTAAGCTGGCCTTCATTTGCCAGCCTTCTTTCACTCAGGGCTGCTGTTTGAATGTGATACTTACTGTGTTCTCTTGCAAGAAGAGCTATTTTTCTTTCAGGTCTACTTGATTTTGTGTTGTCTATAAGTATACAAATTCTTGTACCAACAGTGAGTGGAATCATCTTTGTAAAAGTTTCTGTACATTTTGTGTGTATGTGTTTTGACCATGGTGTGAGTAATCAGGTCAAGGCAGGGTAAGCCATCAATTTGGGGGGCATTTTTTCTAGCCCCTTCCTCACACCAGGAGGTGAGCAGTGTGATCCTCAAAAGACTGCTCAGACACCCAGGGGGTTGCCGAATTCCACTCCTTCCAGAGAAAAAAACTCTATGGCCTGGGCCACCTATGTGCAGGATTGTGACTATAGCTCCCACTGCATCGGCCCCAGCTACTTCATCATTTGTCTATCACCACAGGACTTCAAGATAGATTAAAAATGGTAAAATGGTATGTGTGATGTCTTGGTTCCCAGGTAAATTGGATTCAAGTGATGCACAGTTGCATGAACTCGTCGGTCTCCCTCTCCTCCAGAGTCATCACAGTTCAGTGGCAGGATAGAGTCACGATGACTGGTGATGGCTCATAAGGGTTATGGGATTTAAAGATCTTCCATGCCCCATTGGACTTGCTGACATAGCAGGAAGGTGCAGAGCAAGAGGAAGCAGAAGCCACGCTAGAGTTCCTGCGGTAGCTAGCAGTGGCGGCAACGGCGGCAGCAGCAGCAGAGGCAGTGGCGGCGGCAGCAGCGCGAAGCCCTTTTTGAGCCAGCCAGAATTTCTGCTAAGGACTCCTGCTGAGGACTGCCAGGGGCCGGAGCTGCTGGGAGCACACTTCCTGGATGCTGGGTGGTTGCTGTGAGTGGAGAGAGGAGGACCTTTGCCTGAGGTAGCCTGTTCTGTTTTAAAGGCTTGAGAATGTGGGTGCTTTCTACTTTATCTACCTGTGCCAATTTCATAACTACTCTGATGGCTTTCACTTTCTGGTTTTGGGACTCAGTCTTTTGGTATTTTAATAAATTTTCTAGCTTATTCCCCCATATGGCAAGCCTGATGTATTTTGTGATGGATAATTATATCAGCATATCTGTAATTTCCATAGGCATTGTGAATATGGCATTGCTGATACATGGCTCAAGATGCAGAGGATGGCCTTGGCCTCTTTCATGTCTAACCAAGCTCTCAGCACCCGACAGCACCTACTTCAGCTGACTTCATGGCCATGGGTACAATTTGTTCTCATCCACCCATTCCACCAGTGGAAGTCTTCATTTGCTTGGGGTAGACACCCCCCTAATTCATGGAAGGGTTTGAGACCTCTCAGTTACCCCAAACCTGCTTTCACCTGTCTTCCAATGTGGATTCAGCGGTGTGTCTGCTGTGCATGCTACAGCTTCTTGGAGGCACAGGTGAGAGGTGGACAAAGTGGACACCAAAGTTGGGAAGCAGCCCTGAAAAGAGCCCAGCAGCCCTCACACCAGAGCTAATCTTCCCTGAACATACCCTGCAACCCACATACATACACACATTCATATTGAAAGAAAAGGAACATATATATACATAAATGTATATGTATTCATGTATATATTCCTAGCAGTGTTTGTCAAATATTTGGGGTTTTTTTGTTTTTTGCTTTTTGAAGGAGGGAAGGTAGAGCAATTGGGATTAAGTGACTTGGCCAAGGTCACACAGCTAGTTTTGTGTTAAGGCTAGTTTTGTGTCTGAGGCCAGATTTGAACTCACATCCTCCTGACTCCAGGACCAGTGATCTATTCACTGTGTCACCTAGCTGCCCCAATTCATATCTTTCCACTTGTTTAGATCTGACTTTGTGTGAAAATGTTTTTTAATTTTGTTCTTATAGTTTCTGGGTTTATCTTGAAAGGTAGACTCTTAGTTATAAAATACCCAGGTATAAATTTTTAAATGAAATTTCTTTTTCTTTTGCAATTTTCATGTAAATGCCATGTACTGCTGGGAGAAAGGTATATTCCATTCTATTCCCATTCAATTTTCTCCAAAGGTCTAGTAATCTAGTTTTTCTAAAATTTATTTGCCTCCTTAACTTCTTGTTTATTTTTAAGTTAGATTTATTTAGTTCTGAGAGGGGAAGTTTGAAGTCCCTGACAAGTATAGTTTTATTGCCTATTTCCTCCTGTAACTCATATAAGTTTTCCTTTCAAAACTTAGATGCTGTACCATTTGGTGCATATTGTTTAGTACTGATATCACTTCATTGTTTGTGGCACCTTTGAACAAGATATACTTTCCTTCCTTATGTCTTTTAATTAGATCTATTTTTGCTTTTGCTTTCTCTGAGATCATCATTGCTACCCTCCTTACTTCTTAAGTTGATGCATAACATTCTGTATCTAGCCCCTGCTTCAAATGTGATTCTGGTAAACATCAAATTATAGGATTCTGGTTTTTAATGCATTCTACTATTTACTTCAATTTATGGGTGAATTTGTTCCATTCATATTTATAGTTATAATAAGTAACTGTATTTCCCTCCTGTTTATCCATCTCTCTCACTTTTCACCTGTCTCTCCTCACCAGTGTTTTGCTTCTGACCAATGCCTTCCTGAAAAAGTCCTTCCTTCTATCAGTCTCCCAACCTTATTCATGTCTCTTTCTACTCCCCTATAGGATGAGATAGATTTCTATATGAACTGAGCATGTATTTTATTGCCTCTTTGAGCCAATTTTCATAAGAGTAAGGTTCCAGTCCTCCCTTCTCACCTCTCCCATTTTCCCCTTCACTGTAATAGCTTTTTTTTACCTCTTTTATGTGAGATAATTCACTCTCGAGGCCAGCCTCAAGCATCAATGTAACAAGTGATAACACTCCTTCACTTGACTAGAAAGTCTCACATCCCTCAGTTCAGTCCAGATTGTAATTACTGTGTCTTATGAATCCTTTTCATATTTTATCTAGAGAAGACTTTGTTTGAGCTTCTTAGAGGAAAAAAAAAAAGAGATCTTTTTCTTTCCTCTCTTTTCTATAATCACACATAAATGCCACGATCTCCTCCACCCCCGGCCCCGAACAATATGCTGGCCTTGACTGTTTCTCACAAATACCTCACACAATTTGATTTATAGCATATCACTTCTATCATTTCTAAGAAGGCCGAAATTTCACATCATCTTCTGTCCATGTCTTCCACAGATCCTCTGACCTCACAGATGAAACACATACTTTGTCTCAGATCCCATAATGTGAGACATTCCACACTAAGACATTTTTCAACTTTATTCCCCCTGACCACGTCAAATGTTTTTCTCCATATTCCACTGGGCTCTTAATGACTGTTTCAGTTGTTGACTCTGACACTCATCAACGATACAATCTTTGAGTAAATCTTCTTTCTGTGTTTCAGGTTCCTCCTCTCACCTGAGAAGGGTTAGAAAACAGTCATTCTGGAGGCTCTTTCAGCTCTAAATCCTATTTATCTTGATGTTTTGGGAGTTGGTGACATTCCAGGATGTGTCTGTGAACTTCACCCCAGAGGAGGGGGGCCTCTTGGACCATCCTCAGAAGAAGCTGTACAAGGAGGTGATGCTGGAGAATGCCCGGAACCTGCTCTCCCTGGGTAAGGACAGTTCCCCTGGCTACTGAGTCAGAAATCAAAGGGAATACCTTCCTTCCTGAGTGTGCTGGCTTTGGAGCATTTATCAGTTACTACGAAGGGAAAAGTGCTGGGCTCCTGTGTCCCAGAGACAGGGTCCTCCTGCTGTCTGGTTTTCCTGTAAAAGGTCAGTACATTGTGTTTAGAGGACCTGGAGGTTGCCTGGTTGCTCCTGAACCTGTCTGTTGCCAATTCTAGGCAGCTTGAGGTCCCAGGTCAGATCGGTGTTGGAGCATCTCAGGTGTGGAAACAATCCCACATGATGTAGTCCAGCCTCTCCCTGGACATGAATTTCTTCTGCCAAGTCTCTGAAAACTGCTCAGGTGGCTTTTACCTGCACCCCTTCCTCTTTGGGAGGGGCCAAGTGTTAGGACATTCTTCTTTGGGAAAACTCTCAGTTTGTAGGTCTCACCTCCCAGCTGTGCCTGGTAGGGCATGTTAGTCCTTCATCTTCCTTGACATTGCCCCAAATTACAGCCCAGAAGGTGGGAAAGGAAGGAAGAGAATAAGCATTTCTGTTCAGCTGCTGTTCACCAGCTCTTGTGCTAAGTGCTTTCTTTTGTTTTTTTTAAAATGTTAATACTGGGGCGGCCAGGTAGCACAGCAAGTAAGAGCACCAGCTCCAGTGTCGGAATGACCTGGATCAAATCTGGGCTCAGATACTCAGCACCACACCCAGAAATAACTGGCCGTGTAACCTTGAGCAAGTTACTTAACCCCTATTGCTTTTTTAAAAAATGTTAATACTGTTTATTTACTTTGGAAAGCATTTTAGCATTCTAAACATTCAAAAAAAAATCAACAAAATATTCCAGAATGTCAACTTCTATTGCTACATTGTCCCTTTGGGTTTTTTTTTTTTAGTTTTCATTTTTAAATGACAGCATTTAACAACCACAACCCATTTTTCATTCCAGCTGAAACCCTACCCCCTTGCCATATTTAAGAATGACAACAGACTGCTATTGTACTATAGGGAAAACAACAGCTTTAAGCTAGATGGGCCATCATTGTATAAAGTTACTCAAGAGTGCCTGCTTTGGGCCATAGTGCCTAATGAAAGATCCAAATTAATTCCCCTCCCCCTTTTTTCTTTTTGGAGGGGGGAGGGCAGGGCAATTGGGGTTAAGTGACTTTCCTAAGGTCACATGGCTAGTAAGTGTTACGTGTCTGAGACCAGATTTGAACTCAGGTCTTCCTGACTCCAGGGCTGGTGATCTATTCACTGTGGCACCTAGGTGTCCCTAATTTCCCCTTTCTAAGGTGTCATAATGCAAATATTTGTGAGAAGAATTTGTCTAGTACATATTGTCTAGTACACAATGAAGCCACAATGGGAGGAGCTTGCTGAAAGAGCAGAACAGGAAAGAGCGGGGCTGGGACCAGGCAGATCTGAGAGGGAGAGTGCTTTTGACTGTGGCACTCGGCAGCACTCTGTCTGTTGATGTCAGACAAAAGCACCCTGTCTGTTGTTTTTAGACTAAAGTCCTGAAGGAGGACTTTACTGCTGTTACAGAAATCCTGGGACTTTTCTGTTGATTTGTGTTTGATTTCTCAGAAGCCTTGTTTGCTGACTTGTGTTACTTTGTCAGACAGAAAGTGAATTGAGATGATAGTGCCAGCAATGTCTGTGAATATTGTTGTAGTTCTGCTAAGCTTTGTCTTCCTAGAAACAGAAAGTTCAAAGAGCTTGGAGTGGAGCAGTAGCTAAAATATAGAACCAGAGCAGAGAACTGCCTATGTGTGAATCCAGGCAAGAGCTGGGAGCAATCAGCCCATAGAGGAGCAGTTGTGGGGTTTGGAAGCCAGCCTTGAGTCAAGATGAAAGAGGACTTTACTTGGATACTATGTATTGATTCAGGAGATTATGAGTTACTGAATGACATGTTTTGTTTGAGACCATGTGGCCACCTTAGTAATAAGTTATGTTATATTGTTGTGAATGTTGTGCTTAGGTTTCTTGAATGTTTTGCGTTGGTTTATTTCTGAGTAAATAGAAAGTTCACTATACTATGCAATTAGATCCTTAAAGTTATTCACAGAGCAGTCGTCAGGAGAGGTGCTGGTGATTGGCTTTACATCATCTCTAATGAGGAGGTTGGACTCCATGACTTCTATGGCCCCTTCCAGCTCTAATCAAAGGTACAAACATATGTTCCTTTTCCACAGCCTCTTCCTCTCACCCACATAAGTGGCAAAGATGACAAGAAAAGAAAACAAGTTTTTAAATGGCAGGAAATTAATTAATTGACACATTAATTGATTTATTGTTGGTGAAGCTATAACTCACCTCTTCCCCTTGAAATTTTTATTTTCTCTGTCTCAGTGATACCACTAGAGGGCATATTCCCCTAAATCAAAGAATGAGATGTGACTCACCTGGATGTCCCCAGTGCAGGAAGAAAAACTGAAAACTAAGGCATGATGACCTACAATAAGGTAACAGCTGAACAAATTTTGGTATGAGCTGTAGAACATGAATATCCCATAAAACATAGGCAATCTCAGAGAAAACCTAGAAGGGTTGTATCAACGAAAGGGGCTGCAAGGAGTAATTGATAATGGTCACAGAATTAACTGTAAAGGGTCAACAACCTTGAAAGACGTCACACCTCTGATGATTGTAATGGTCAAGCTCTGTGGCTGGGGAGTTACAAAGACCTGGGCAAGCTGCCTCCTGACCCAGAGGTGATGGATGTGAGATATACATTAAAAAACACATTTTGGGAAATGGATAGTGTTGGAATATTTTGCTTGACTATGTGCTTTTATTCCATTAAAAAAATTTTTTGGTAGGATAAAAAACATTGAGAGGGACTAGGAATAGGATTGTCCTCCCCCCACAATCAGCCTATGTTCTGCAGGCCCACCCAATGGGAACTATGTATAGTCAGTATTGCTGAGGGATTTGCATTTTTGCAGGCCACCCAAAATCCTTTGGCTATCTTATGTTAACAAGAAATCTGCTTTTACTAACGTCTGTTCTAGAATTAGAACCATGTGCTGAATGCATGCAGACTTGATGGTGTTCCCATTTTTTTTTTGGAGGGGAGAAGGCAGGGCAATTGGGGTTAAGTGACTTGCCCAAGGTCACAGGGTAGTGTGTTAAGTGTCTGAGGCTGGATTTGAACTCAGGTCCTCCTGAGTCCAGGGCGGGTTCTCCATTTACTGTGTCACCTAGCCGCCCCACGATGTTCACATTTTTAAAGGATTCTGGGAGCAGTGGTCTATGTATATCCATTTGGGCATGGCTAATAACTGAACATGTTTTACTATAGACATTTTTTCATATAAGCTGCTCTCTGTAGAAAGTTTGGATTATATTTAACCAAACCATCCTCCGTCTTCTGCTGTTTGTTATTAAGCATCTTTAAGCAAAGTCATTTGTGTGATGTTGACCCAGGGAATGAAAAAGTATCTCCTTACCGTGAATACTGGTTATAGCAAGACAAGTTGTGTTTTTCATGATGAATCTCTTACAGTTACCAATGTGAAATTATCATCAATACTGATTATCTAGTATGTGTGATCCTTGAGAGCACCACCCCTGAAGGTGGTTATGGGAACTTGCTCTTTAAGACTTTATGGGACTGTAACTGATATTATTCTGAGTTGAACTCCAGGAATAGTCATCAAAGAATGCTGTTAAACCTGTAATTCATGATGTGAGTAACCTTATGCAGTTGAAATCCATGAACTGCTGGTAGACTTTTCTTGGGAAAAGTTGGGAGAAAGTCTCAGCATGGACTGAGAAAGGATTTTCCTGAATTAATTTTTCCAGTATGACATTTCCACTTGAATGGAAAATATCCCACCCAACTAAATTTAAGCTTGCCTCAAAAAAATTGGCTATCTGTAGAACTTTTGCCTGGACCTGAGAAGTTAGGAAAGCTACTGTGTGTTGACTTAATTACTTAACTAAACCCTTCAGGATGTGGGCTCCTGAAGGGCAGGGGCTATTTGACCTTGCTTGGCACCCTGAGCACTTAATACAGTGCCTGGCACATAATCAGGGTTTATTGAATTTACATGATGGAGTCCCCAGATAATGCAGATTGAAGTCATTTTTTCTTATTTTCTGCAATAGAAGATCTACCAATTTTACTCAAGTAAGGGGTCCAATTTGGAAACTATCAAGAGTCTGTTGAGCCTGAGTTTGTTCAAAGCTGTAACTGTTGTATAGAATACTTTAGATGGAATTTTGTAATTTCCATAATCATAGGCCAGACAAATTCTCATAAAACTTGGATATTATAAGCAAAGTTGCAAAACCCCTCTGCCTCCCACTTTAGCTCTTAGGGGTCTTAATTACTCAGTGAAGCTCTTTACCACTTCAGAGTTAGACAACCTCTTCTTTTGTTTTTTTGTTTGGAGGGGCAATCGGAGTTAAGTGACTTGCCCAAGGTCACACGACTAGTAAGTGTTAAGTTTCTCAGGCTGGATTTGAACTTGGTCCTCCTGACTCCAGGGCCTGGTACTCTATTCACTGTGCCACCTAGCCGCCCTGAATCTTATGATTGTTAACAAGATCTGAGTTCCAATGTAGGGTCTTTACATCCTGATTATATGCATATGTTTTAATTCCAGTATGAAATCTCTGACAGTAAGGAACAGTTGACTGATAGGTTAAGGCTACTGCACTTTCTTTACAATCATAAGATTGCTTTCTGGTGTGCATTTTCTAATGGCTAATGATCTCTGAGTTCTGACTGAAGGCTTTTCCTCCTTCATTACATATATAAAGTTGTTTTGCCCGTGTGACTTAGGTGATGTACAATGATGTCTGACCTCAAGCTGAAGGTCATTTTCCTTGGATTCCTTTAACCTATTTGCGTGTCAGGTTTCTCTTGGGACTGATTAAGCTCTTCTTGTTCTGGAAAGCATTCCGTATAATTACTGTATGGATAATAGTTATTCCTTGAGCTATATGAACCTTGGCAAGTTATTCCATATATGTTCTTACAGTGATTTAGGACTGAATATTGTGTGAAGCTCTCCACCTTCATCAAAATCACAGCGATCCTTTGGATTTTGATCCATCTTGACATGAGAGCTACAGATTTCTCTCCAACTGAAGTCATAGGGACTGTTACCCATGAATCTTTGCTGCCAAGATTCTTCCACAGAAATGCTCAGGTTTGCAGCAGTGGCATTCCCCTCACATCTGGTTACTGCATCTGAAGGCATACATACGCAGACACATCAACATTTCAATATATTCTCTTCTGCCCTTTGGCAGAAAGGACATTGATTTTCATTTCATGTCCAGTCATAAAGAAGAGTTTTCAAATTTAAATGGGCAAAATTAGTCATTTCAAAATGCCATCAGCTCTTATCTGCAGTATCATTTAACTTACAAGGAGCTTCACACACAATAACATTGCATCTTCACAATAGACTTACAATATACTCAGCACAGGTTTCCCACTAGCCTTCACAACTCAGGCCTCAAGGTCAGTATGGTGCAGTGACAGACCCCAAGTCATTCAAACAAAGGAACAAGGAAGAAATTCTTCATCTTCCCTGCAACAATCACCAGACTCCCTATCCCTGCACAGTCTCTCAGGTCATCATGACCTTCATATTCTTGCTTCACAGCTCAGACCACGAGCTCAGAATGACTCAATGATCTGACCCAGATCCCTGCAGATGAGCCTAGAACTCAGACCCAGTGAGCCTATAGGGGTGCTGCTTCCACAGCACCAGATGACTTTTTCCATTGCACTTTCAATACTTTCTACAAATGCCTTTTAAAAAAACTATACTTTTATTTTGTCAATCTCAGGCAATCCACCTGCTTTTCTCTACTGATCAGTTTTGATACACTATCACATGGTCATTTTTGGTAAAATTCATATACAAAGAGGAGAAATAGGTTGACTTTTTGTAATTGCCATGTAATACTATTCAGTGTTATGTCCAACTTTTCTTATATTCTACTAAGACCAATAGATATTTTGTCATTTGCTGCATGCATAGTAAATGTTCACATTATTTCATTATGTTGTCATTAAGCACAATAATTTCCCTGGAGATCCTTTTCAATCTTATTTTTTTCTGCTGCCATGTCTGAGACCACAACATGACTACCAAACATTTTTTCTATTCCCCTTAAGTATAATAGACACTGTTTTGGCCAATCACTTCTTTAGGATAGCCATTATTCATTTATTTTTAAAAAGTTTATCTTCAGTAATTCCAAAGTGATATCGTCAGGCATATGATTTCAGTGTTCATGAAGTGATCACACTAAACTCTGACCACTTGTGGCTAAGGGCAACAAATTATTTTGGTTTCTCAACCTGAGATCAAATTGTTACCAAACTGCCAGAAAGGTTTGACACACGAGTTTCAGCAGATTCCCAGTGGATGGATCCAGATATGCACATATCCACATTTGTGTTCTATGCTTTGCATCAAAGTAATGTCCTCATTCCAAGGTTATCTTGTAATCTCATCTTATCAGCATTGTAATAACCACATCAAGATGTTAAAACTGTTTGTGTTCTTCCAGTACAAATGGTAGGCCTGTTTAAGAAAAAAAAAATCGCAATCACAAACCATACACATGAAATCACCATGGACAATTAAAAACATTCTACAGAGACCTTACACAATCACTTGTTGCAGCATTAAGGCTATTTTCTGATCTGTACTCATTTTCTATCTATGTTACCCTTCTTCTATCTAGTGGATTTGAAAGGGTTCTACATGGCTGGTGATTCCACAGTTTGTGTGAGAGTGTAGCCAGTGCAGTAGAAAGAAGAAAGTCAGGTAAGAGGAGGTCTCTCCTGACAAAGGTTATGTTATTTATTTAATACACAACTTAACATTTGCCAGTAAAAAAATACACCTTTTATATATCAACCAGACATTCATTTTGTTACCTGGCATGGGGGCTAAAAAAAAAAAAAAGAATTTCCATCTCTTAAGAAGAGATTCTATAAATTCTCCTATCACATCCAGGTGCAAGGGAGCATTTTCCCTCTACACTGGGTATAAATCAAAATACAGCTGGTAATGCATTGCATAAATATAGTTGGACTACACACACACACACACACACACACACAGTTGGACTAGATAGATAGATGTAGTTGGATTTAGCAATCAGGAAGACTTAAGTTCAAATTCCACTTCAGACACTTGCTAGTACTCGGATTTTGGGCAAATCACAACCTCTCCTGGATTCTGTTTCCTCTGTTATAAAATGGAGATAACAGTGCCGATCTTTAAACATTGTCATGAGGATCAAATAAGATAGTGTCTATAAAACACTTATCCCAGTAACTAGCCCAGAACAGGCACGATGGAAGTGGTAATTATCATTGTTTATTGTTGTTTGGCTTATTATTGTTAAATTCACTTGATGCAGAAACAAATCAAAGATGGCATTTGTCAGGTGTTGAACCAAATACTGAAAACCTTTGTTCAGAGAAAAAAGTCCAACTCTGAATTAATTCCATATATTACATTATGTTCAACACTTTCCAAGTTGCAATTTTTTTGACTAAAAATATTATTCTTTTTTTTGGAGGGCAGTTGGGGTTAAGAGACTTGCTGGTGCTCCATTCACTGCGCCACCTAGCTGCCCCTTAAAAACATTATTCTTATGGGGCAGCTAGGTGTCAAAGCAAACAGAGCACTGGCCCTGGAGTCAGGAGGACCTGAGTTCAAATCTG
>NW_027186313.1:39590-52094 GCF_028583685.1 Petaurus breviceps papuanus | reverse complement strand
AAAAAATAGCTCTTTATTAACTCTACATGACTTTAGGCTTCCTCAGTATAGAAGGCTGCTTCTTGACATATCAGAAAGTATCAATTTCTGCAACTGAGGTTAATGAAAAGATCGTTTCCCTGCCTAGGATTCTCAGAAATACAGACGTAGATTGGGGGAGACAATCCTCTGCATAAGCTTATGAAATAGAGCACACAAGTTGGTCATTTTCCTTTTTTCTCCTTTTTCCACAGTGCTTTTGTGTTTTCCTTCAGGTTGGGGAAAGGGAAAGCTTGTATATATAAGCAGACTACTTTATCTCTCCTTAAAAACCATTAAAATTGGGTTGGTGTAAAAATATATGAGTGTTACATGTGCTCACCTTCAGCTCTTTTTTTTTGACATAGAGACAAAAGAGGAAAGAATACATTTCCTGAACACAAGACTGAAAAGGGCTAGATTATAGTGGTGTAAAGGTAACTTGTAGAAGCAGAGCTCCTTGTCCATATGACTGAGGGGGAAGTATAAGAAAAAAAGTTACTGAGCCTTGAATTCATAAGTAAAGGTGAAATTTTAATTTCTTAATTAGTGTTATCCTGAAATCTAGAAAGAATATGTTTGGGCAGTATGATATTTGGTAGTGTCCTTGAGAGTAATTCCTTTCTCAGTAGTCCAGAGATTTTACTTTGCAGAGATGGAGGAGGGGAAATCCATATAAGCACAT
This sequence comes from Petaurus breviceps papuanus, assembly GCF_028583685.1. Classification (NCBI taxonomy): domain Eukaryota; kingdom Metazoa; phylum Chordata; class Mammalia; order Diprotodontia; family Petauridae; genus Petaurus; species Petaurus breviceps. The sequence continues at coordinate 51,391 of NW_027186313.1, read as the reverse complement.
TTATGGGAGGAAAAAAAAGAGAATCACCTCTGTGACCCTATTGTTGGAAATACAAAGAGAGGGGAATGAGTCATGATATTGGAGGAAGATGCTATTTTGTTTCCCTTTCTGCAAATGAGAAAATGAAGACAGATTGAAATTAAATTATTTGACCATTATCATACAACTAGACAGTGTATGACACTGGATTGGAACTTAGGTCTTTCCAATTTCAAGTCCAGTGCTCTAGCAACTGCACTAATGGGTAAGTAAAGACAAAGTGATATAAAGATGGTTATAATTTAATTCTGAACTTTGTTTCATACATTTTCGTTTCAGTGCAGTTCAATTTATTTGAATATTTTTCAAACTGAAATGAGCTGCATTATGTTAGGGGGAGAATAGCCCTGATCTGAGGAATCAAAAAAAAATCACAAAAAAATTTATTAAGTACCTACCATTACCAGGAAATTGACAAACACACCAATTCCATTTGATTATCATAGCAATCCTTTTAGGGTCTATTATAATACCTACTTTGTAGTTGATGAAGCTGAGTTAGACAAAGGCTTAAGAAACTCACCCAGGTACACACAGCTAATAAGTTTCTGGGACCAGACTTAAACTGAGATTTTCCTGACTCCAGGTCTACAACTTTATTTTTATGCAATGTAACTGCCCTCTAAACAATAAAAGAAACAATCCATATTTTCAAGAACCTTAAATCTTCTGGGGGGTGATGGAGCATATACACCTTTAATTTAAAGCAAAATATACACAAGGTAAATATAAACTATTTTGAATAGGAGGTACAATGGTAATTGTTAATTAGGAGATCAGTAAACAAACATTACATTTAAGAAGTACCATCTGAGTGTAATAGTAATGAAATTTAAGGATCCCCCTGTATTGGCTTGGTTTTTGGTTTGATTGTGTTAAAACCCAGAGCTTGTGAAACCCACTTGTGGGATGGACTTGTTGATGTGAAAAGAGAGGGCTGAACTGGGAGGAGCTGGTGACATAAATTTAGAGAGACACAAGAAAATAGAGAGGCAGAAGAACTTTTTGGAAGCAGCATCTTGGAGGCAGAGAGAGACGGAGAGGATTGCTGAGGGCCAGTTTGAATTGCCCAGGACTTTTGAGAGCTGCCACCGAGAGCTGCCAAGGACTGAGGAGACATGGCTATTATGCTGGTACTTTGTCTGTTTTGATGTTGTTTTGCCAGATTTGTCCACTGGTGAAAGACAGTCCTGTTGTTGCAGAAGCCTTGGAACCTTGCTGTTGTTTCAGAGCTCCTGAGACTGTTCTGCAGACAGAGATTGAATTCTGTCCACTGGGGAAGGACAGTGCTGTTGTTGCAGAGTCTTGGAACCTGGCTGTTGGTTCAGAGCCCATGAGACTATTCTGCAGGCAGAGAATGAACTAAAGAGGACACTGTCAATGTATCTTGTGGCCTTGCTAAACTTTGTCTCCCCAGGAACAAAGATTGCTGAGAACTTGCCTCAGGTCAAGATGAAGAAAAGACCTCTCTTTGGGTATTAAATGCTGTGCTTAAGCTTGTTGTAACTCTGGGGTAGATTCAATTGTGATCCAAGGGTGGGGAACTTTTGACTTTTGTGCTCTGTGATTGAACAGATGAATGTACTTTACTTATGATTGGAAACTAATCTCCATTTGAGAAGGGGGGCTTTATGATGGACTAAATCAATGTACAGCCTAGGGGTGGAGTAGTACTTAGAAGAGGGTCTTTGGGATTGACTAAATTTATTATAATGTCCAGGGGTGGGGTAGTACTTGATGGAATCACACTTGGTAAATGCTGTATTTTGAATTATGCTATATGTTGATTCTCTCTGTTCTTAATTTGTCACTGAATAAAGTGGAGAGCACCTATGCTGGTATTTTGAACCTTGGGAAGTTACCTTTGCTTGGCATTACACTGAGTAAAACCCTGAAGGAAGCTAGGATTTCCAAGAAGTTAGAATGAAGTTGAAAGATTGTATACCCAAAATTGTAGACTGATTGTGAAAAGGCACAAAGAAAAGAGATCAAAAGGGGAGGCCAGGTAGCACAGCGAGTAAGAGCACCGGCTCCAGTGTTGGGATGACCTGGGGATCAAATCTGGGCTCAGACACTTAGCACCCACCCAGAAACACCTGACCTTGTAACCTTGAGCAAGTTACTTAACTCCAATTGCTTAGGGGTGGCCAAGTGGCTCAGTGACTAAGAGCACCAGCTCCAGCATCAGGATGACCTGGGGATCAAATCTGGGTGCAGATACTTAGCACCACACCCAGAAATAACTTGGAGTGTAACCTTGAGGAAGTTACTTACCCCCGATTGCTTTTAAAAAAAAAGAAAAGAGATGAAAAAAATTCCATGTTGGTAATCACAATCATCATCATCATCATCATCTTCACCATCTCTGTAGTCATTAACAAAAATTAATCAAATCATTATTATCCATTAAAGCATCACAAAGAAATGTAGAAAAGCAGAAATATGAAATGCACTCTCTCAGGTCATACTGCAATAAAAATTGCATTTTAAAAAGGGCCATGAAATCATAGATTAAAAGTTAATTGGAAACTAAATAATCTTACCCTAAATTAAGCCAAAACACCTGTTTCAAAAAAACAAATCATAGAAACAATCAATAATTTCTTTAAAGTGTATGACAAGACACCATCCCAAATTTGTGGGATGCACCCAAAGCATTGCTTAGGAGAAATTTCATAACTCTAAATGTGTACATCAATAAAAGAGAAAAATAGGTCAATGAATTGGACATGCAAATAAAATAAAATCTAGAAAAAAGAACAGATTAAAAATCCTCAATAAAATACCAAAATAGAAATCCTGAAAATGAAAGGAAAGATTAATAAAATTGAAATAAAAAAAGAATGCTATGGAATTAATAAATAGGAACTGGTTTTATGAAAAAAAAATAAACCACTAGTTAATTTGATTGAAAAAAAAGAAGAAAAATCAAATTTCTAGCATCAAGAATAATAATGGAGAGGAGGCAGAGCTAAGAAGGCAGAGTAGAGAAGCCCTCAACTGAGTTTTCCCAAAATCTCTTCCAAAGAACTCTAATATAACAACTTAAATTGAATTCTGGAGTGAAAAAATCAACAAAAGTTTGGATAAATCAATTTAAATAAAAATTAGTTTCAAAATTATATAAATTATTTGGAAAAATATACAAAGAAGGAGTCCTACCAAATTCCTTTTTATGACAGAAATGTTATTGATACCTAAAGCAGGGAGAGCTAAAATAGAAAAAGAAATACTATTGTGCTATAAGAAATGAGGAGCAGATGGACTTCATAATAACCTGGAGAGACATATATAAGCTGATGCTGAGTGAGGGGAGCAAAAACAGGAACATTATACACAATTATAGACGCATTGTGTCTGTGATGACTAACTTTGATAGATAGCTCTTTTCAGCAATGCAAGGTTATAAGACAAATCCAAAAGACTCATGATGAAAAAGACCATCCACATTCAGAGAAAGATTTATGGAGTCTGAATGCAGATTGAAGCAAACTACTTGCTCTCAGTCTCTCTTTTTCTTTTGTTTTGTTTCTTCTTTCTCATTGTTCATTCCATTGATTATAATTCTTCTTTATAACTTGACTAATGCTTAATGTGAAGGTATATGTAGAACCTATATTTGATTACATGCCACCTTGGCTGGGGAGGGAAACAGATGGAGGGGGAGAAAATTTGGAACTCCAAAACATGTGGAATGGAATGTTGTAAACTAAAAGTAAATAAATTTAAAAGAGAAGAAAAGAATTGATGAGCAGGATACTTTCAGAAAAATATAGGATGACATGAACTCATGCAAAGAGAAGTGAGCAAAATCAGGATAAAATCATGTACAGTAATAGCAATATTGTAGAAGTTAATTATTCTCAGCAGTACAATGATACAAGAAAATTCTAAAGTATTTATGATGAAAAAAAGCTATCCACCCAAAGAGAAAAACCTGATATAGTCTGAATAAAGATTAAAACATACTTTATTTTTTTAAAAGCATTTGGGGTTAAGTAACTTGCTCAAGGTTACACGGCCAGGTGTTTCTGGGTGGGTGCTAAGTGTCTGAGCCCAGATTCAATCCCCAGGTCATCCCAACATTGGGGCCGGTGCTCTTACTCGCTGTGCTGCCTATCCACCCCTTAAAACATACTTTACAAAAAAAAACCTTTATTGTTCTTTTTGTGGTTGTTTTGCATTTTCTTTACCAATGTGGCTAATATGGAAGTGTTTTGTTTGTCTTGCAGATGTTCAGTCACTGTCAAATTGCTTCCCTTTTCAAGGATAGGGAGAGTGAGGGAGAGAATTTGGGACTCAAATGTAAAGACACAGATATGTTCTGCCTTGATTATGACAGTTGTAAGGCTACAAATGCTCTGAGAGCATACCAATATACCAAAGAAAGGACAGTTCATACAAACATGGGAATATATGTGTAGATTTTTATGGTTTAATGGATTAATGGGGGAGTTTATTCATGAAACTGACTGTCCTGGGTGCCAAAAAGACAGAGTAATAGGACCCCACACCACCCTTAGATCAAGTCAGATTTGTATAGACAAGGAACAAAGATGGCATAGTGCCAGGGATCACCCAAGATTATATGTAAGTTTTCTAATTGGATAGTTAGAGCTTCTTTTGCTGTTGAAATTCATCCAAGGTAGCATATATTTACTGTGGAGTCATGGGACATATTCTCAGAAATCTGGCTTCTGTCATACATCAAAAAAAAAGAGTTAATTTTTTTTCCATTCACTTGTAATAAAAAAGTTAAATTAAAAAAAAATAAGAGGGTGAATGCTCCACCAATGAAGATGAAGTAAAAGCAAATTATTAGGAGATATTTGGCCTAATTATATGGCAGTAAATATGACAAAGTGAAATTGACACATTTATAAAAATTATAAGCTACCCAGATTAACAGAAGAGGAAATAGAATACTTAAATACCTCTATGTTAGGGAAAAAAAACTGAATAAGTCATCAATCACCTCCCTAAGAAAAAATCCCCAGGACCAGATGGATTCACAAGTGAATTCTACCAAACTTCTAAGGAAGAGAAAATTACATTCCTATGTACCTTATTTGGAAAAAAATATTGCTGAAAAATTTTACCATTTTTTTTGGATACAAATATGGTTTTTATACCTAAAACTAGGGGTTGCAAAAACAGAGAAAGAATGCTGTACATCAATTTCCTTAATGAATATTTTATGAATGATGAAAAATTTAAATAGTGAGCTGCTTATAGCAATACTTTACAAATATCACACAGTATGACCAGGTGGGATTTTTATCAGAAATGCAGGAGTGTTTCAATGTTAGGAAAACTATTAACATATCAGTAACAATAACAAGCAAAATTATATGATTATATTAATATATGCAGAAAGTGTCTTTTACAAAATATAACACCTATTCTTATTGAAAATATAAGAATTAAAGGAGCCTTTCTTAAAATAATAAATATCCATCTGATCTAAGACAAGCATTATATTTATCAGGGATATACCTGAAAACTTCCCAATAATAATATGTGATGTGAGGATGTCCATTATAAACAGTATTATTCAGTATTGTAGTAAAAATGCTAGCTATAAAATAAGACAATTGAAAGAAATGGAAGGAATAAAAAGAGGCAATAAGAAAACAAAACTGTCACTCTTTGCACATGATATAATGGTATACTTAGACAACCATAGAGAATCAGCTAACAAACTAGTTGAATCAATAAACAATTTCAGCAATGTTGCAGGATATAAAATAAACCTACATCAACCATTTAACATTTTGGTGTACTACCAACAAAATCCAGCAGCATGAGATAGAAAAAGAAATTCAATAAAAAAAAAAAAAAACTCCGGACAATATAAAATACTGCTCAATCTGCCTGCCAAGACAAACCCAGGGATTATATCAACCCAATTACCAAAAGCTTCACACAATACACAGATAAACTGGAGAAACAATAATTGCTCATGAGTAGCCTGAGAAAATACAATAAAAATGACAATCCCTGCTTAGTTAATTTACTTGTACCATACAAATCCAACTACCAAAGAATTATTTTATGGAGCTAGAAAAATAATAAAAAAATTAATGTAGAACAACAAAAGTTCAAGAATATCAAAGAAATCAATGAATATATATATATATATATATATATATATATGTATATATATGTTATATATATGAAAGTAGTTTAACAGTTCCAGATTTCAGGCTATATTACACAGAAGTATTCATCAAAACAATCTGATATTCACTAAGAAACAGAGTGGATTGATTAGTGGAATAGATTAGGTACAAAATACACAGTAGTAAATGACTTTAGTAATCTATGATTTGGCAAGCCCAAAGATCTAAGACTTGTCTAAGAACTCAACATTTGACCAAAAATTCTGGGAAAATTGGGAAATAGTTTGACATAGTAGTACAATCTTATATTGCCTACCAAAATAAGTTGAAAATTGATCAATGATTTAGGCATTAAGGGAAACAGCATGAGTAAATTAGGGGAGCATGGAAAATCATATATGTGAAATCTATGGATTAGGAAAGAGGTTATAATGACATAAGAGAGAGGATTATAGCAAGTAAAATGAATAATTTTGATCACATGAAATTTTAAAAAGTTTTGCCCAACAAAACTAATGCAGCCAAAATTAAAAGGAAAATAAGAATCTGAAAAATAAATTAGAGCAAATTTCTCTGATAAAGATCTCAAATGTATAGGGAACTGAGCCAATTTTAAAAAAATTAGACCCATTCCCCAGTTGATAAATAGTCAAAGGATATGGAGAGGCTATTCTTAATAAAAAAAGGATCAAAACTATCAATAGTCACATAAAAATTATCTAAATCACTTCCAATTAGAGAAATGCAAAGTAAAACACCTCTGAGGTATCACTTCACACTCATATGATATTCAAAAGCAAAATAACAACTTCTTGAGTAGATGTGGAAAAATTGGGACACGAATGCCCTGTTGGTGGAGTTGTAAACTGATTCAACCATTTTGTAGAGCAATATGGAACTATAATCAAAAGGCTATAAAATCATGCATACCCTTGTAGCGGCAAGCACCCCAGTGTCCCCAGAGTGGCTGCCAACACAGGTTCTTAGATATGCTTTGCTAAAGGAAAGCAACTCAAAATGGGTTAACAAGCTTACTTTAATCAATCAAACATATATCTTTTACCTAGTTCAGGGGGAAAAGGTCAGCACCCCGAATTTCAGAATATACAGAGGTTACAAGCATAAGTTCCAAGAACATTTCAGCAGACAGGCTTCCAAACTGTCCAACCATTACATACATCCATACCTAATCACAGATAGGGAAGCATCAACATCTGGGTTTTCAAAGCCAGGAGGCTCTCAACAACAGCTGACCAGAGTCTCATCTGGTCAAATGACACAACACTTCTCAAAGTGATCAGGGCATATATAGCCTTGTCCTGGCTCAGAGAATGTAACTACCTTATTGACCCACTGACAATCACAAAATATCTCCTGAGAAACAAGCCTCCCACCACAGGCTCCAGGTACACACAAGCCTAGGGCAGGGAAGATCTTAAAAATTTACATTACCATTACATTCGGCCCCAAGATCTTTCATGCCCAGAGCATAGAAAATTTACTTTTGCATTAGCATTAGCAATCTTAGGGCATATTTGCAAGATACATAACTAAAGTTACCAAAGTGGCCACAGGGCCTTAAGCAAATACAAAGTACATTGCATTATCACCTCAATTCAAAACAAGTATCCAAATAAATTTCTCTTGGCCAGAGGGGGTTGCCCTTACCCTCACACTGCTCCAGCCCCTGCTTCCAAGTCCAGAGAGGGAGCTGGGCAATGAAACCAACAGGGTGGGGTCCTTGGGGGTCCACAGCACTTCACCCCATCCACCATAGTCACAAATTCATTCTCTCCCTGGGTCCCAAACTGTGGGATGCAGCAAGGAAACACATTCAGTGCTCCTGCTTTGATGCACAGTCCTTATGTTGTCCAGTGGCTGAATTCCAAACTCTTGGTTTTCTTCTCCTCCCCCAGGCAGCAGCCGCTCCTGGCTTCTGCCCAGGTCCTGATGCAGGCAGCTCATCATTCCTGCTCTCAGCTCAGCGAAGTCAGCATGCAGGCCATTCTTCTCTCCTGGTCCATGGCTCCACAGAGTCACAGCTACCACAACTGGGAAACAAACAATTATCCCAGCCCCCATACTTTCCTTTTACTCTGCAGATCCTGTTCATGACGCCATTTGTAGCAGCATGCACCCCAGTGTTCCCAGTGTGGGTGCCAACACAGGTTCTTAGATCTGCTTTGCTAAAGGAAAGCAACTCAAAATGGGTTAACAAGCTTACTTTAATCAATCAAACATATATCATTTACCTAGTTCAGGGGGAAAATGTCAGCATCCCGAACTTCAGAATATACAGAGGTTACAAGCATAAGTTACAAGAACATTTCAGCAGACAGGCTTCCAAACTGTCCAACCATTACATCCATCCATACCTAATCACAATTACCAGAGAGGGAAGCATCAACATCTGGGTTTTCAAAGCCAGGAGACTCTCAACAACAGCTGACCAGAGTCTCATCTGGTCAAATCACACACCACTTCTCAAAGTGAGCCCCAAAGCAAAGCCTGCCATCAGGGCTTATATAGCCTACTTCTGTCTCAGAGAATGTAACAACCTTCTTGACCCACTGCCTAATCACAAAGTGTCTCCTGAGAAACAAGCCTCCCACCACAGGCTCCAGGTGCACTTAAGCCTTGGGCAGGGAAGATCTTAAAAATTTACATTCCCATTACAACCCTGTACCCAGCAGTACCACTACTAGGTCTGTATTCAAAAGGCAATAAAAAAGAAAAAAAAGGAAAAGGCCGTATTTGTTTACACAAAATATTTTGAGCAGTTTTTTTTTTTAGTGGCAAAGATTTAGAAACTGAGGGAATGCCTACCAGGGGAATTACTGAACAAGTTGTGGTATATCTTTCTGATGGAATACTATTGTGTTATAAGGAATGATGAGCAGGATGGTCTCAGAAAAACCTGGAGTAAACTTACATGAACTGACTCAAAGTGAAATGAGCAGAAACAGGAGAATATTGTACACAGTAACAGCAATATTGTACAATGATCAACTGTCAATAGCATAGCTATACTCAGCAGTACCATTATTCAAGAAAACTCTGAAGGACTTATGATGAAAAATGCTATCTATTCCCAAAGAAAGAATGCCTAGAATATGAATACATATGTAATCATAATTTTAAACTCTATTTTTCTTGGTCTATGTTTTCTCTCCCACCATGACCATATTGGAAATATGTTTTGCATGACCACACATGTATAACTTATATGAAATTGCAAGGAGGGAGAGAATTGGGAACTCAGATAAAAAAAAACAAATGTTAAAATTGTTTTTGCATGTAATTGGGAAATATAAAATACTGAATAAATAATTAAGAAAAAATATAAATAAGACACTGAATTTATTTTTAAAAGTATGATCTCAAGACTAACATTTTGACAAATGCAAAAGGGCAAGTAAAAAAATAGTAATTGAAGGGTGAAGTTATCATTTAGTCAACTGCTTTTTAAATGTCTATCCTACTTTGTATCAGACACTGTACTAAAAAAACTGGAAATTCCCAGAAAAACAAGAGAAAAAAACAGTTCTTTCTCTCAAGGAGTTCAGAGTATAATTGGGGATGCTACACTCAACCAACTCTCTATAAACAAAGTACATGTAAGGTGAACTGCAGGGGGGTTGTAGACAGAGGGAAAGCACTAACATTAAATGAGAACTGGGAAAAGCGCCTTGGTGATGGTAAGGCATTAGTTGAGACTAGAACTGGGGTGGGGAACCCATGGTTTTAAGACCTCATGTGTCCCTCTAGGTCCTCAAAAGTGGCCCTTTGAATCCAAAGTTCACAGAACAAATTACCTTAATAATAAAAGGAGGTGGCTGCGAGGCTGCAGGTTCCCCACTCCTGGACGAAGAAGGAAACTACATGAAAATTCTAGGCCTGGGGAACAGTCAGTGGATATAAATGGAGTTGGAGGATACAATGTCATGTGAGAAGAATAGTAAAGGAGACTACTGTCACTGGACACTATCTGAAGGGGAGTAAGGCTTATGAAGAACAGGATTACAAAAAGTTTTGAGAGGTAATGGTGAAGAAGAATACATTCAATGAAAGAAATCAGACAACTTTCTTTTGTATTGCTGGAATATTCTTTATAGTGTCATTTAACAAAAGGGAAATCCAATAAAATTGGCTTTATAACTCCTTGAGTGACAGCTTTTATTTTTAACTCATCTTTTTCACAATCTCTCCATCATGGTCACTTTCTTTCACTTCCCCCTTAATGAATTCAGGGGGGCAAAAATAATACATAAGATGACCTAATTGGGTATTGTAAAGACATATTAGTTATAATAATATTCTGGCAAGTAATAATATTTACATGACACTAGACAAGTAATATTAACCTCTCTGTCTCATATTCACAGCACAATTCAAATTAATTCAATAAATATTTATTAAATACCTCTGCCAGGCAAAGGAAGCATAATATCACAAATGAGATAATTTATGTACAGCAGTTCACAAACAATGAAGTGCTATATTCCTGTCAAATATGTTATTGTTGCTTTTACTATTGTTCTGTTATTATTGTAAAGTGACAATGCTAGTGTGAGAGAGCTTAGGTGGGTTTAGTTATCCATTAGATTGAGGGGAAATAGGAAAAATATCAGTTTCATTAACACATATGATATTTCCAGATCTTAACATTTCCTAATGAATTATTTGCAAATTATGGAAAATGACACAATTGGTTTCTGCTTTCAGTGCTACACTCCAAAGAAATTTAATTGAAGTCATTTCTGTCAGTGCAAGTGTACAGGAAAAGTGCAGGGAGTCTTTGCCCTGACTAACCTTAATTGAGTCTCTGCTAGAGAACATTTTTCTATGCAAGCCACACTTGATTATCCTAAACGAATTCCAGTCTTCCCTCTGGCCTTACTGCTGCTTGCTAAAAAGAGAATGGCCTAATGGTCATAATGAATTGTTTAATTGCAGTTCTTACAGCTTATAGATGATCTGTTGTTATTTAGGTTTCTTTGCATTGCTTAGATCAAATTAAGGCATATGCCTTATTGGGGTAAAATGATATAAAATTACTCAGACATTGTTTTCAGTGTTGAAATAAAAAAAGACAAAAAGAAAAAAATATTCATTGACTGGTGATATTAAAAAGAAAATAAAACAATCTGGGTTAATTAGTTGTAAAAGGTAGAAAATTCCAGTGAAATTGAAATTAAATGTAATTTAATGAATCTGCTCTGTGTATTTAATATTGATTCTGTGATGGGAGAAAAAGGTCTATGACAAGGTATGTCATCTGATGAACAGAAAGGAGCAACTTAATATAATAAATATTGTGCATTATGCATAGTCAAATGCTCAAATTCTATTTGAATGAATGAATGAATGATCGAACATGAATGAGGAATGAATGAATGATGTGGAAATTCTCCAAATTCACATGAACAAAATACCCAAGTAACTTGTAAATCTATGCAGCCTGTCTGTTTATCTTCTTTCCTTTCATCCTGTCAGATCTGGAGTCAGAGAATTTGAGTTTGGATCCTGTCTTTGCTACTGTGCAATCTGGGAAAGGCACTTTATTTCTAGCATTCTTATGTCCTTCCTTCCTTCCTTCCTTCCTTCCTTCCTTCCTTCCTTCCTTCCTTCCTTCCTTCC
>NW_027186313.1:0-39580 GCF_028583685.1 Petaurus breviceps papuanus | reverse complement strand
TCCTTCCTTCCTTCCTTCCTTCCTTCCTTCCTTCCTTCCTTCCTTCCCTCCTTCCTTCTTTCCTTCCATCTTATACTTCCATGTTCACAATCTCTGAAATTCCTTTACATATCCCAACTATGGTCATCCTATTTCTTCCTTTGCATTGCATCCCCTAATCCTACTCTTTATTCTCACCAAGATATTCAGCACCTGAAAATAACCACATAACCATGCTGACTGAGTCCACTATAAATATATGTTGCATAGTTTCTATGCAAAGCAATCCTTTTATACCTGACCAGTCACTACAAAAGCTATCCCCAAACTCTTCTTTCCACAAACTTTCCAAGGTTCTCCCTTCTCCATCCTTTCTTCTTGAGAATCTCATCTCATGTTTAACTGAAAACAGCAGCAACAACAACAACCCGAGGCCAGCACTTAGTACTTCCATTTCTCTCCTACTTTTGTTCTCACATTACTCAGATGATTTATCCCACTGCATAATCTTCTCTGCAGTCTCACGTGAAGACTCAAGTGTTTGTCAAATGTAAAATGGGAATAATAACAGCAACTACCTCTGCAGGTTGCAGTTCGAACCAACTGATACAATATAAACTACTTAGCAAGGTCATGGCAAATGCTCTTTCCCTTCCCCTGATCCTAAACCCCAATCAATGAAACAAAACAAACAAAGAAAAATATCTCTCCACCCCACTACTATTGTCCTATATCTATTCTCCCCTTTGTGGCTAAACCCCTTAAGAAAGCTTCCTACCATCTACTTCCTTTATTCTCCCTCTCTAGTTAATTAAGTGCTATTTGTCTAGCTTGGAACTTTATCATTTAACTGAAACTACTCTCTCCAAAGAAAAGGGTTAATGAATCTTAACCAGTTAATTTGTGAGAAATAAAAAGTTTTTTCTCATTCTAATTTCTATTTTTCATGATAATGCAGATTCAAGTATATGTGTTGTAGCAAGTAAAATATAGAATTAATTAGGAGGGAGAATGCATTCAAAATGATAAAAATCTGTATTTGCAAGGAAAGGGGAAACTGCAAATACTGTCTCTATATCTTGTTATCTTTGATATTTAGATACATATAAGTATATATATATATATATACATATATGAAATTATTCACATATACATACAGATATAAAATCTAGATGTGTGCATATTATATATGCACACACATGTATAATTACATGTAAAATTATTGCCTCTATTAAATATAATTGAAGATAGTCCTGTGAAACTTGAATTGGATAGGTTATTAGATGTTCCATTTTATTTCTTTGTTTTCTAAAATCCAAGGAGAAGTTAAAGAAATTTATTGCTGAAGGAAATATTCAGAACTGAAGATTTAATATTAACCATTCAGGGGAATAAAGACCCACCTTCACAGAGGTGGCACTGAGAATCTGTTATATATAATTTATATGAATTTTATTTAATGTTCTATTGAAGAAAAATATTGAATACATCTTTATAATGGTCTGGAAGGAAAATGGTAACAAATGTTGATATAGTGATGCTCCTGTGAGATATTAAATCTCTACAATCCATTCAAAGACACAGTGGGAGTAGGTGCATATCAAGATTTCTAATTTAAGAACAGCCTGTATTTGTCTTAATGTACAAATCTAGTTAAATTAAGAGTGCTCTTGGTTTTTCTGACAATTTTTCAGTGTAAAGACATGTTTAAAAAAAGAGTGAAGTACTTGTGATTAAATTTTGAAGAGAAGGTATTTTCCCAAATGTACTGTATTGAAAATGGGATATACAAATAGCCACAAAAGGAGTGCATGAGTGTGTGTATGTACACACATAATACACACACACTCATATATACATATATATAGTGATGTTCCACCAACATTTTTTATTGTATATACTGGAAAATGACAGCAAAAGTAACAAAAAAAATGTGTTTGGACTTTCTAATGAGTAAAAATGAAAAAAAAAATGATTAAGTTGGAAGTTGCTCAAAAAGAGTAGATAGGATCTATATCATATTTCTATATTTATATAATGTTTAATATTTTATCTATCTACATCTATATCCATTTATATACTTATACAATTATATTGAAGAAAATTTTATTTTTCTAAAAGTAATGGGTAAAACTTAGTCATTATAATGTGAACTTGATGCTTACCAGTGAAGAGAACACAGATATTTTGATTCTTTAGTGGTTATTTGATCTCATTGATAAGGATACTTCTATTGCAACCGATCTAATTACTATATTATGTACTACATTAAAATTAATGTTCACTTAAAAAATGTGTTCCAAATTCTCCCTCTCACTTCAGTTCCTCCCTCACACCTTGGAAATATGATATGAGATTGATTATACATATGAAGTCATGTGAAACTTTTTTCTATACTATAACTGTTTGCAAAAGAAAACACATACAAAAAAAAAAAGAAAAAGAAAATTTAAAAAGCATATTTCAGTTTGCATTCAGCAACGATCAGTACTCTCTCTACAGGTAGATAGCATTTTCATCATGGGTTCTTTGGATCATGGACCTTGCATCATTGTTTTGATTAGAGGAGTAAAGTCTTTCACTGTTGATCATCCTTACAATATTTCTGTTCCTATATACAATATTCTCCTGATTCTGTTCATTCCACTTTCTGTTAGTTCATATCCTTATAGTATTCCTAATAAATATCTAGCCCTGTATTCCTGTTTTAAATCCTACATGGACAAAAGGTATGAACTTTGTGATATATTTTTGTAGTTTCCTTGGTAGTATCCTCATTAAAATATTTGCGTTGATATTCATTAAGGAAATACTTTTATAATTTCCTATGACTCTTTCCCTCTCTTTTGTTTAGATGTTAAAATATTTAAGTGAGAATAAATTTCATGAGAATCCTTATTTCCTTTTTAAATTTCATATAGTTTAGATAATATTTGGATTCATTTTTTCTTAAATATTTGGTAAAATTCACTTGTAAATCTATTTGTTTCTGGGGATTCCTCCCCCCAGGGAGGAATTGTTCAATTACGTTTTCTAAGAGAGAGTTATTTCTCTGTTCTTAAATTTATGGTTTCATAAATATTCATCAATTTGATTTGGTTTTTCAGTTTTACTGGCCTATAATTAAGAAAAATAACTCCTAATATTTGCTTTAATTTCATCTTCATAGTTGGAGCATTCACCATTTTCATTTTCAATGCTGGTAATTTCGTTTTCTTTCTAATTTTTTTAAATCAAATTAACCATTTTTAAATTTCATTGATTTAAAAAATAGAACTAGGCTCTAGTTTTATTTATTAGTCTGTTATTTTACTTTCAATTTCATTAATACTTAATTTTCAGGATTCCCATTTTTGTGTTACTTTTGAAATATTTAATTTGTTCTTGGACTACAGCCCTAGTAATCTGTCCACTGAACCACAAATTATCGACTGTTCACCTCCTCATCATTTAGGATTACATTATTTACGTGACTTTTTTTAAATTTATGCTTCCATGGCCTATCATTTTTATTACCAAAAGGTCTAAAAAGGATGCATTCAATATTTCTGCTTTTCTGTATTGGTTTGTGGGGTTTATGTTTTTTAATATATAGTCAGTTTTCTGATAATATTATAGAGAGCTGAGAAAAAAACAAACAAACAAACAAATGAGAGAAGATTCTGGGAAGATCATGGAGTAGGTCAGAAAATTCCAAGCTCTCAATATTTTCCCCCACAAAAGAGTTAAAATAGCACCTTAGGGTAAACAAAGTATGAGTGGAGATAAATAAGAACAGGGGCATAACTGGGGTCCTCCTGGGGCAATTTGAGAAGATTGGGAGAAAAATCCAAGGAAAGATCTTGGTCCCTGTGAAGAGTAAGCACCTCCAAGCTAGGTTCCATTTTAACAGCAAGCCTCTTAAACAGCAAGCGACAAGCCTTGGGGTTAGTTGGTTTGAGAGGCTGCTTTGGCCCCAGCTACCAGAAGTTTTATACCTGGGATAGTGAGGGGAGTTGGGTGTTTGAGTCTGGGGAGATTGAGGGAACCTCTGCTGATCTGAAACACCAGACCCAGCTGTGATACAAAGAACAGCAGGGGGAAAAGGGGGTGAGGGGGGCAGAGTCAAGATGGCGGAGTAGAAGCAGGACCTCTGCGAGACTCTGGCTTCACCTTCCCCAATCCATGTAAAAGGGGACTCTAAACAATCTTTGGAGCTACAGAATCCACAAAATGACACAGAGAAGCTAACCTTCTGCTGAGGACAGCCTGGCAGACCAGCAGCAATAGGCCAGCTCAGTGCTCTGGGAGCAGAGCCCAGGCCCATGTGAGCCTGAGGTTTTAGCCCCAGGGTGGGACTGACCAGCCGCTGGCCAGAGGGACTTCAGATCACCAGCAGATGTGGTCATTTCCATATTTATTAACACATAGATGTAAAGGACAAAGTGAGAGGTCAGTGCAGTCTGGACTTTGGCACCCAGTAGGTAGGAATGCAGCAGCTTTTGCCCCCAGGGTGAAAAGCTGCTGAGCCATTGCAGCTTCAGACCCTGGCCTACAGACTGTAGGGGGACCAAATGACCAGACTGAGAGGTAATCGCTCTTGCTTTAACCTCCTTGGATCTGAATTTCAGTTAAGGGTGGAGGTCCTGGAGTGTGTAAGCAGCTTGCCAGAGCATGTGGAGGCTTCAGAGAGGGTACCCAACTAATACCTCCAGCAGCTGAGAAAACCCCAGTGTTTGGGAAGAAAGGTCCCTTGTCTGGTGACAGGAGTCCTACTGGGTCAAAAAGCCCAGGGGTCAAGTGACTGAGGGGTGACATGACCAGGCAAAGGAAACAGAGCAGACAGAAGATTCCAACATTAGACTCCTATTTTGGGGACAAAAAGGAGCAAAGCATGGAACAGGAGGAAGACAGTGAAGTCACAACTCCTGCACCAAAAGCTTCGAAGGAAAATATGAGCTGGTTACAGACAATAGAAGACCTTAAGAAGCAGATAAGATAAGTGGAGGAAAAATTGGGAAGAGAAATGAGAACAATGCAAGAAAATTATGAAATGAGAGCCAACAGCCTGAGTGTAGAAAATCCCACCTTAAAAAACAGACTGACTCAATTGGCAAAAGAGGCTCAAAAAGGTAATGAGGAGAGGGATGCCTTGAAAAGCCGAATTTGCCAGATGGAAAAAGAATCTGAAAAGCTCAATGATGAGAATCATTCCCTCAGATTTAGATTGAAGCAAAGGGAAGCTAGTGACTTTAAGAGAAATCAAGATGCTGTTAAACAGATCCAAACAAATGAAAGAATAGAAGGCAATGTGAAATATCTCATGGGAAAAACCACTGACCTGGAAAATAGATCCAGGAGAGATAATTTAAAAATTATTGGACTACCTGAAAGCCATGATCAGGGAAAGAACCTAGAAATCATACTCCAAGAAATTCTCAAAGACAACTGCCCTGATATTTTAGAACCAGAAGGCAAAATAGAGGTTTAAAGAATCCACCAATCACCTCCTGAAAAAGATCCCATAAAGACATCTCCTAATAATAATATAGCCAGTTTCCAGAATTTCCAGATCAAGGAGAAAATATTATAATCAGCCAGGAAGAAACAATTTGAATATTGTGGAAAACAATCAGGATAACCCAGGATCTGGCAGCTTCTACACTGAGGGATTGATGGGCCTGGAATAGGATATTCCAGAGGGCAGAGGAGCTGGGGTTAAATACAAGAATCACCTACCCAGGAAAACTGAGTGTCATCTTTCAGGGGAAAATATGGTCATTCAGTGGAATAGAGGACTTTCAAGCATCCTTAATGAAAAGACAAGAGGTGAATAGAAAATTTTCACACCCAGATACAAGAAGCAAGAGAATCTTGAGAAGGTAAACAGGGAAAAGAAATCATAAGCCATTGACCAAAGTTGAACTATTAACATTCCTAAATGGGAAAATGATAATTGCTACTGATGAAACTTTTCTCAGTATGAAAACAGTTGAAGGGAATAGAAAAAATATATATATATATGTCTATATTGGAGGGTATACAGGTGTATGAATACATGTGTGAATGTGTGTATATATGTTTACAGCTATATATACATAGAGGGCACAGGATCAATTTAATAGGAAGGCATGATACTTAAAAGGGGAAGTTAAGAGGTGAGAGAGGAATATAATGAGAGGAAATGGAGAGAGACAGAATGGGGTATACTATCTCATAAAGAAGAGGCAAGGGTAAAGGGTTACAATGTAGGGGAAGAATAGCAGGGCAAAAGGGAATGGGTCAACCTTATTCTTCCTGAATTTGGCTTATGGAGGGAATGAAATATACACTAAATAGGGTATCTCATCTTACAGGAGAGTAGGGGTTAGGGGATGACAGGGGGGATGACAGAAAGGAGGGCAGGCTGGGTGGAGGAGGGAAGTTGGAAGCACTAACTTTTGAAAAGGGATGGGATCAAGGTAGAGAATAGAATAAGTGGGAGGTGGGATAGGAGGGAGGGAAATATAGTCAGTCTTTTACAATACATCTACTATGTTATTGTTTTGCATTAGCAACACATGTACAATCTATACTGAACTGCTTATCTTCCCAGTAAGGGTCAGTGACAAGGGAGGAAGGGAATGAATCTGGAATTCAAAGCTTTAAAATCAAATGTTTAAAATTATATATACATATATACTATTATTAATACTATCTTACATGTAATTGGGAAAGAAGATATACAGGTACTGGGCATAGAGATCCACCATGCCCTACTGGAAAAGTCTAAGGGAGTATGGGACAAGATATGGAAGAGAGCATATTGGTGGAGGGGATATCTTGTGGGACTGCTTTTCTGGGATGGTGTGTAGAGGAAAATGGGGAGAAAATTTGTAACTCAAAATCTGGTGGAAATTAATGATGTAAATCAGAAGTTAATAAAGCATTTGAAAAAATGAAAAAGAAAAAAAAACAAAGAGTAGTAGCATGAAAAAGGAATTGGCATACACCCAGCTAGTGCAGAAGCAGTGTGGCAGAGAGCCCCTGACTGTGGGCACTTACAGGAGGTTAGAGGTTTGAATTGGTTTTCAGGCTACAGGAAAGAACTAAAGATTTGAGGGAAGGGACACTATTTCCCATGCCCCAAGACTAGAGGTGACTACAAATAATTAGAGGTGACCACAAAAAATTAAAAAAAAAAATGCACAGACAAAGGAGAAAGAATCTGACTATAGAAACCTATTTTGGAAATAGTGAAAACCCAGGTTCATCTTCAGAGGAGGATATTGAAGTGAAGAAACCCCGAAAGAGTAATGTCAAATGGTTATTTACCCAAAAAGAATTTATAGATCTTAAAAAATATACCTTAAAATTCAAATGACAGAGATGGAGGAAAAACTAAAAAAGAAAATAAGAATAATCCAAGAAAAAAAGAAGGGTATGAAGGAAAGTCAACCATCTAGCAAAGGAGATCCAGAATCTTAAGGAAGAAAGTAACACCTTGAAAATTAGAATTGGGCAAAGTGAAGCCAGTGGAATTATAAGAGACCAAGAAGTGATTAAACAGAATTTGAATAGTGAAAAAATAGAAGATAAAGCAAAACACCTTATAACAAAAACAACAGATTTGGAGAATAGATCAAGAAGAAAAATGTAAAATGTAATTGTTCTAACTGAAAGTTATGACAAAAAAAGAATCTTGATACCATAAAATAAGAAATAATTAAAAGAAAATTGTCCTGAAGCATTAGAACAAGGGGGGAGGATGATGACCCTGGGCAGGACGCAGAGGCCTGGACGATGCCTGGTCAACATTGTGGCAAGTTGAAACACCAACAATAAGGGCCATTCCCAGCCCTATCACTGTAGGGGTGGGATCTGATGGAGCTGGGCATGAGTCAAATTCAGGGCCCCTGGCAGTAGGAGCAGCTACTCTTGGGACTACCAACGCACAGCCTGGAAATTTAAAAAGCTCCTATCTGAACTTCCAGGGACCAGGATGGCAGAGTGAATCCCACTGCTCTAATCCCCCCATCTGACCCTGGAAACACTGCAATTATTGCCCCAAAGCAAAATTTTAAACAGTAAATGCTTGGGAACCCTAGAGGAAGGGCATTACTAAGGCAGTACCTCAAAGTGGATAAAAACATACCACAGAGACAAAGACTATAGAATCCTATTATTGTGAGAGGGAGGAACCAAAATCAGAAAGAGGCAGTAATGACTCCACACCCACAGCTGAAGCCTCAAAGGGGAACTGGTCTCAAGCACAGAAAGCATTCTTAGATGAGCTCAAAAAGAACTTTGAAAACCTAATTAGAGAGGTAGAAGATAAAATCAATAATTCTTTTAAAATCAAAATTGCAAAATTAGAAAACATTACAATGAAGAAAACAACTCCTTAAAAGGAAAAATGTGTGAACTAAAAATGAAATCTGAACATATGGAAAAGGAGCTTCAAAAACTAACTGAGCAAAATAATTCACTAAAAATTAGAATCAACCAAATTGAAGTGAGTGACTCTATGAGGAACCAAGAATCAATCAAACAAAACATCAAGAATGAAGAATTAGAAGAAGAGGTAAACTATCTCAGTGGAAAAATAACTGACCTGGAAAACAGATCCAGGAGAGATAATCTTAGAATTATAGGTCTATCAGAAAATCATGATGAAAATATGAGAATGGACAACATCTTCCAACAGCTCATCAAGGAAAACTGCCCTGAGATCCTAGAACCAGAGGGCAAAATAGAAATCTAGAAAATCCACTGGACACCTCCTAAAAGAGATCCCAAATTGAAAAATCTGCAAAATGTTGTTGCCAAATTTCAGAACAATCAGGTAGAGGAGAAAATACTACAAGCAGCCAGAAAGAAACAATTCAAGTATCATGGAACCACAGTGAGAATTGTACAGGATCTGGCAGCTTCCAAACTGAAGTATCAGAGGAACTGGAATGATTTTTTCACAAGACAAAAGAGCTTGGGTTACAACCAAAGATCACCTATCCAGAGAAACTGAACATAATCTTCCAGGCAAGGAGATGGTCATTCAATGATATAATGGACTTCCAGATTGTCCTGATGAAAAAGTCAGAGCTCAATGGAAAATTCAACCTCCAATTACAAGACTCAAGAGAGACATAGAAAGATAAATAGGGGAAACAGACACACACACACACACACACACACACATCTTTTTATTTAAAAAGAGCAAACTGTTTACATCCCTAAGCTGATACCTGTTAATACTGAGAATTCTATATCTATGGTAACATCTAAAAGGGATATAGATAAATAGAGGTTGTGGGTATAAATTACACAAAATGATCATAAAAAACCTTATTAAGGGATACAAATGGGTTGCAATGGAAGAAGAGGAAAGAATCAAGCAGGAAAGGGTAAATTATGCCTCAAAATGAGGCATACATAAAAACATTATAGTAGAGGGAAAGAAGGAAGAGAGATAAGCATTATATGAACTTTTCCCTCATTGGTTCTGGTGCAAGTAGGAAATAACATAATCAGTTAAGTATAGGACTCTATTGAGAAAAGATATAAAGTTTATCATAATAGAGGAAAGAGGGGAAGGAGAGGAGCATTGCATGAGATCTATTCTCATCAATCTTGGATTGAGGAAGAAAAAATGTACTACATTAAGTATAAAAATATCATATCCTACATACACTGAGGAGGAAAGAGCTACAAAGGGGGGGATCGTTAGAAGGGAGGGAAGAAGTATTAAGAGAGAAGGGTAGAAAAAGGGAGGGGGGCTGATAAGAATGGAATACTGAGGGAGGTGACAGTCAGAAGGAACACTCTTAAGGAGGGGAAGGGAGAAAGGGGAAAAATAAAAGCATAAGCAGGGAAGGGAATAGAATGGAGGAAAAGAGACAGATAGTAATCATAACTGTGAATGTGAATGGGATGAACTCTCCCATAAAATGGAGGCAGATAGCAGAATGGATTAAAAACTACAATCCTACAATATGCTGTCTACAAGAAATGCATTTGAAACAAGGGGATATGCACAGGGTAATGGTAAAAGGCTGGAGTAAAATATATCATGCCTCAGCTAAAGTAAAAAAAAAAAAGCAGGGGTAGCAATCCTTATCTCAGACAAAGCAAAAGCAAAAATAGATCTAATTAAAGGAGATAAGGAAGGAAATTATATCCTGCTAAAAGACACCATCGAAAATGAAATATCATTACTAAATATTTATGCACCAAGCAGCACAGCATTCAAAATCCTAACGGAGAAGTTAAGGAAGTTAGAGGAAGAAATAGATAACAAAACTATACTAGTGGGAGACTTCAATCTCCTCCTCTCTGAGCTTGATAAATCTAACCTCAAAATAAACAAGAAAAGAAGTTAAGGAGGTAAATGGAATATTAGAAATGATGGATATGGTAAGACTTCTGGAGAAAATAGAATGGGGATAAAATGGAATATACCTTCTCAGCAGTGTATGGCCCATATACAAAATCTGACCATGTACTAGGGCATAAAAACCTCACAATTCAATGTAGAAAGGCAGAAATATTAAATGCATCCTTCTCAGATCATGATGCAATAAAAATTATATGTAATAAAGGGCCATGGAAGGATAGACTAAAAACTAATTGGAAACTAAATAACTTAATCCTAGAGAATGAGTGAGTCAAACAAGAAATTATAGAAACAATAAGTAACTTTATTCAAGAAAATGACAACAATGAGACAACATATCAAAACTTGTGGGATACAGCAAAAGCAGAACTTAGCAGAAGTTTTATACTGAATGCACACATAAATAAAATAGATTAAGTGGAGGTCAATAAATTGGACATGCAACTGAAAAAGCTAGGAAAAAGAACAAATTGAAAATCCTCAATTAAATACTAAATTAGAAATAATGAAAACCAAAGGAAAGATTAATAAAATTGAATTCAAGAAAACTATTGAATTAATAAATAAAACTAAGAGCTGGTATTATGAAAAAAAAACAATAAAATTGACAGACCTCTAGTCAATATGATAAAAAAAGAAAGAAGAAAACCCAATTAAAAGTATCAAAAATGAAAAGAGTAAATCTACCTCAAATGAAGAGGAAATTAAAACAATAATTAGGAATTATTTTGCCCAATTATGTGCACATAAATTTGACAATCTTAGGGCAATGGACGAATATTTACAAAAAATATAAGGTGCCCAGACTAATTGAAGAGAAAGTAAACTACTTAAATAACTCCATCTTAGAAAAATAAATTGAACAAGCCATCAATGAACTTCCTAGGAAAAAAATCTCCAGGGCCCTGATGGCTTTACTAGTGAATTCTACCAAACATTTAAATAACAATTGACTCCAATACTTTACAAACTATTTGGGAAAATTGGAGAAGAAGGAGTCCTAATGAAATCTTTTTATGACACAAATATGGTACTGATACCTGAATCAGGAATAGACTAAACAGAGAAAGAAAATTACAGACCAATTTCTCTTATGACTATAGATGCAAAAATTCTAAATAAAATATTAACAAAAAGAATACAATAACTCATCATGAGAATAATATACTTTGATCGGGTAGGATTTAT
Organism: Petaurus breviceps papuanus; assembly: GCF_028583685.1. Lineage (NCBI taxonomy): Eukaryota > Metazoa > Chordata > Mammalia > Diprotodontia > Petauridae > Petaurus > Petaurus breviceps. The sequence continues at coordinate 28,062 of NW_027186313.1, read as the reverse complement.
TCCAGGAATGCAAAGTTGGTTCAATATCAGGAAAATTATCAGTATAATTATAACAATAAAACTAGCAGAAACCATATGATTACCCGAATAGATGCAGATGACAAAATACAACATGTATTCCTATTAAAGCACCAGAAATTATAGGAATAAATGGAATCTTCTTTAAAATAATAATTAACATCTATCTAAAACCACCAGCAAGTATTATATGTAATGGGGATAGGCTAGAAACATTTCCAATAAGATCAGGGGTGAAGCAAGGATGTCCACTATTTGCCCCCTTATTCAATTTGGTACTAGAAATGTTAGTAGTAGCAATAAGAGAAGAAAAAAGAAATTGAAGGAATCAAATTAGGCAAAGAAGAGATCAAGCTATCACTCTTCGCAGATGATATGATGATATACTTAGATAATCCTAGAGAGTCAAGTAAAAAACTAAATGAGACAATAAATAAATTTGGCAAAATTGCCAGATATAAAATAAACCCACATAATTCTTTGGCATTCCTAAATATCTCTGACAAAATCCAATAGCAAGAGATAGAAAGAGAAATCCCATTTAAAGTTACTGTGGACATTATAAAATATTTGGGAATTTGCCTGTCAAAACAAACCCAGGACTTATATGGACACAATTAAAAAACACTTTTCACACAGATGAAGTCAGATCTAACTAATTAGAAAAACACCGATTGCTCCTGGCTGGGTCGAGCTAATATAATAAAAATGATAATTTTACCTGAATTAAATTACATATTTAGTATCATACGATTCAAACTACCAAAAATTACATTGTAGAGCTAGAAAAAATAGTAGCAAAATTCATTTGGAAGAACAAAAGATCAAGAATATCAAGGCAATTAATGAAAAAAAAATGCTAGAAAAGGTGGCCTAGCCATACCAGATTTTAATCTATATTATAAAGCAGCACTCATCAAAACTAGTTGGTGTTGGCTGAGGAATAGAGTAGTGGACCAATGAAATAGACTGGGTACATGAGACTCAGTGGCCAATGACTATAGTAATCTAATGTTTGATAAACAAAAAGACCCCAGTTTTTGGTATAAGAACGCACTATTTGACAAAAACTGCTGGAAAAACTGGAACATATTATGGCAGAAATTAGGCATAGATAAATATCTAACACCATACATCAAAATAAATTCTAAATGCGTGCATGATCTAGGTATAAAGACTGATAACTGTAAGCAATCTGGGAGAGCAAGGGATATTTTACCTGTCAGATCTATGGAGAGGGAAAGCTTTTATGACGAAACAAGAGTTAGAGAGCATTATAAAATGCAAAATTTGTAATTTTGATTACATTAAATTGAAAAGTTTCTCTGCAAATAAAGCCAATATGACCAAGATTAAGAGGGAAGTGGAAACTTGGGAAAGAATTTTTACAACCAGTGTCTCTGATAAAGGCCTCATTTCTAAAATATACAAAGAATTGAGTCAACTCTAAGAATCCATGGCACTCCCCAATTGATAAGTGGTCAAAGGATATGAACAGGCAGTTCTCAGAAGATGAAATTAGAGATATCTATAACCATATGAAAAAATGTTCTAAATCACTAGTGATTAGAGAAATGCAAATCAAAATAACTCTCAGGTACCCCATCTCACAAGCCAGATTGGCTAAGATGACAAAACAGGAAAATGATAAATGCTGGCGAGAATGTGGAAAAATTGGAACACTAATGCATTGTTGGTGGAGTTCTGAAATTATCCAACCATTGTGGAGAGCAATTTGGAACTATACCAAAAGGGCTATAAATAAATACATACCATTTGACCCAGCAATACCACTTCTAGGGTTATATCCCAAAGAGATCAGAGAAGTGGGTGGAAGTCCCATATATACAAAAATATTTATAGCAGCTCTTTTTGTGGTGTCAAAGAATTGGAAATCATCGGGATGCCCATCAATTGGGGAATGGATGGACAGGTTGTCATATATGAATGTATTAGAATACTATTGTGCTATAAGAAATGTGGAGCAGATGAACTGGAGAGACAAATATAAACTGGAGAGACTTATATAAACTGATACTGAGTAAGAAGAGAAGAACCAGGAGAAATCTGTGCACAATCACAGACACAATGTATGTGTGATGACTAACTTCAATAGACTGGGCTCCTCTCAGCAATTTAAGGTTGTAAGACAACTCCAAAAGGCTCATGATAGAAAGAAATATCCACATCCAGAGAAAGAGATGTGGAGTCTGAATGCAGGTTGGAACAAAGTACTTGCTCTCTTTCTTTTTCTTGTTTTATTATGTTTCCTCTTTCCCACTGATCATTCCATCAGTTATAATCCTTCTTTACAACCTGACTAATGATTAATAATGTGAAGATATTTGCAGATTCTATACTCAAGTGCATGCCACCATGATGGGAGGGGGAGGAGAGGGAGGTGGAGAAAAATTGAAACTCAAGGGACTGTGGAACTGAATGTTGTAAAATAAAAGTAAACAAACAAACAAAAAAAGAACAAGGGGGGGGAAGTAGAAATAGAAAAAATCCATTGATCACCCCTTAAAAGTGATCCTATGAGGAAAACTCCTAGGAATATCATAGTCGAATTCTGGAATCCCCAATTCAAGGGAAAAATATTAAAAGCATTGAGATGAAAACAATTTAAATATGATGGTACCACAATTAGAATTATGCAAGTCCTAGCAGCACAGACATTAAAGGACTGCAGGTCTTGATAGACCTATAGAAAAAACTGAAAAGGAATAGAAAGGAGTAGTTGTTTGTTTGTTTTGTTTTCACATCAAAGAGCAAAAGAACTGGGGCTCTGGCCAAAAGTATCATATCCTACAAAGTTAACTATTATTTTGAATGAAAAAAAATGAGCATTTGATTAACTCTCAGATTTTCAAGACTTTGTTAAAAAAAATTCTGAACTTAATAAATGATTTGACAAACAAGAACCAATATAAATATAAGGTACATGGTATAGACTTATTATAAGGAATCCATAATGACAGGCTATTTACTTTTTATATATGTAAGATGCAAAATATATGTCTAAGATTCTTATTAATAATTGGTTGGCTTATAATAAAAGTTAGAGAAAACCTGAGCATGTTATGAATTTAAAAATAATACCATTTAGGAACAACTAACAAGAGTAATTATTTTATACAAATGAGGCACAGGAGGAAGAACTGATACAAAGGAATTAGAGGAGGGAGGAGGTCTGGTAGTTTTGTTAACTTACTTTCATTGGGAATGGATGTAAGAGGGAACAATACATTTATATTTAAAAGAGTATAGAAATCTTCTGAATTCAGGAGAAATAAAATGGTAGGGGCATAGGATGAGGGAAGAAGACAAGGGAGTAATCTTTAGAGGGCTGGGTGATGAAATGGGTAATTAGGGGTATAGAAAGGTGTTTAGATTTATGGGAATGGGAGAATAGGGGAGGAAACCTTAGAGGGGGGTAGGCAAGTCATAGGAGGGCAAGGTAGTGGTCAAAAGTAAAGTAGAGGAGGAAGGAGGGCTAGGAAACAAGAGATATGCATATACATAAAAACAAAGACCAGAAGTAGAATAAGTTGGGGAAAGTATATGTCTATATATGTATGTATTTGTGTATGTAAATATCTATAGTTAAGGGAAAAGATAATCTAAACTTTATTGTGGTCTTCTGGGAGGCTTAGAGGGAGGGAAAAAAGACCAAAGTAAAAAAGTGCATAGCAGAGAACAAAAGAAGACTCACAGGGAAGGAAAGAAATGATGGACAGCTCTGAACATGAGTATTATTTATCATATAGGTTTTCTTGAAGTGAAAATTTATTGTTACATATTTTGAATCCTCTGTTGTGTTCTGCTATGGAGAACTTTGTGTTTAAGTTCCAATATTTAAATTTATGATATGTTTTTGTTTCTTTTCTCTGTTCTATATTTGGATTCTGGCATTTGAGTCTAAAATAAAATTTTGGGAAAAACAAAACAAAACAAACAAACAACTACTCCTTTTTATTCCTTTTTAGTTTTTTCTATAGGTCTATCATAGCTAACTTTTCTAAGTTTTTAGTCATCTCCTTAAGTTCTTATTTATTTTATAGTTATATTTATCTTGTTCTGAGAAGGTAAAGTTTATTTTCACTCCCTCTCCTATCCCCAATTAATATGCTTTTTTAGTCTGTTTTCTTTTGCAATTAATTTAGCTTTTCTTTAAAGAATTTGGATGCATAAAAAATTAGTATTGATATAAGTTTGCATCATATGGTATATTTTAATAAGATTTAGCTTCACTGCTTATCTCTATTAATTGGATCTATTTTTCCTTTTGCTTTGTCTGATATCATGATTACAATCTCTGCCTTTTTAAAAAAATTACTTCAACTGAAGCATAATTCATTTTGGTTCAGCCCTTATTTTATAACCATTTGTGTGTCACTCTGTTTCACATGTTTTTCTTGTAAACAATATATTTTTGCCTTCTGGTTTCTAATCTATTTTGCTGTCTGCTTACATTTTATGGGTTATTCATCTCAATCACATTCACTGTTACTATTATTAACTATATATTTCCCTTAATTCTATTTCCTTCTGTTTATCATTCCCTCTCTCTTTTTATGCTTTTCCTCCTCTGAAGTCTGTTTTGTTTCTTATCCCTGCTTTCCTTTATCTAACCTCACTTTCAAACTCTATTGCAGAGAGTACAACTTTGATGAGCTGACCGTATTGTTCTAATGCAAAGCATGTTTGCCAAAAAAGACTATTTTATTGAGAACTCACACAGGGCAAGCATTAAAATGGTGGTTAGAGGAAGTGATAGAAGAACATTTTCAAGGCCTTTCTTAAGAACTTTGGGATTCATTGTGTGACATGGGAGACATTAGCACAGAACTACTAAGCATGGCATGCCTTCACCAGATAAGGTCCTGTGCTCTATGAATGAAGCAGAATTGAAGCAGCTAAAAAGTATGTGTAAATTTAGAGAATCCATCACAAATGTACACATGGACTATTTGTGTCTGACCTGTGTATTCTGAGCATTCTAAACTTGTATTGGTCTGCTCAGCCACAGTCAGACACAGTGCAATTAGACTCCCACATGGTGATATCATTTTGGTCCTCTTTGAGAATGATGAACAACAACCAATCAACGATCATCTCCTAGGTTTTCTCTTTACTCCTTCCCCTTCTAGTACCTTGTTTGTCAAGTTAAATTTCTATGTTCAGTTGTGTGTGTGTGTGTGTGTGAAACACAGTCCACTGTGTTTCAAATGTAGCTACAGGGCTATAATTTCAAGCATGCTGACTTTCATTGAATAGTCAGTAACAGCATTGCTTAGGTGTTGATGGCTGAGAATGAGTAAATATCATTGTTTTCTTTTCTGGACAGAAACTTTGAGGGTCTTTGTAATGCCAAGCATGAGCAGCTTTCCAGAGGACTGATGCTAAGAAAAGCTTCAAGATTCTGGTTACATAGTATAGTGAATTCTCTATTTATTCAGTAATAAACTAAGACAAAACATTGACAGAAACCAAAGTACAGCATTCACAATGTTATAGCATAACAAGTTATCACTAAAGTGGCCACATATTTTTAAACAAAAGATATCACTCAGTAAGTCCTTAACTCAATCATCCTTAAGAAGTAGGTCTCCTTAAGGGACACAAAGTACAAAGGTCAAAGTTCTCTACCCCTAGGTCACATTGTCTTAATCTCTCAGTCAAAAAGTCTTCATTCTTCTTAATTAGAGATTAATTTCCAATTATCCTTAATTCAGTCATCCTGAAGAGGTACAGGACACAGAGAACAAAGTCCTCCCACTCCTAGGCCACAGTAAATCATTATCTTCTCAGTTTGCATTAAATACCCAAGGAGAGGTCTTTTCATCTTGACTCGAGACTGACTCTCAGATTTCATGGTTCTTCTTCCATGGTCCCAGCTCCTGTCTGAATCTACCCAATTGTTACTTCGATAAAGGGCAGGCAGCTCTCAGTTCCTTGTCCATGTCCTTGTCCACTTCTTCATGCAGTTCCTTGTCCAGTTCTTCATCTAGTTCCTTGTCTAGCTCCTGCCCCATATTGAAGCTCGCAGTGTCCAGTCCACCTCATATCATTCACAGTTTCTTTTCCTGGGAAGACAAAGCTTAACAAAGACACAATAACATGTATACACATTGCTGGCACCATCATCAACTTGCTATCTGTCTGTGAAATCAACACAAACCCACCAACAGGGTTTGAGGCCTCAACACACATCACAAACAAAAATCAACAGAGACAGAAGAGATAAACATAGTGCCACCACCACAAATGTTCCCTTCTCAAAATCTGCCACCACAAGTCCTCTCTCAGTTCTTCTCTCAGCCTGGGCTTCTCCTTATATATGGTCATTAAGCTCCTTCCTGTTCTACCCCTTCCTGTTGCATTAGCAACAGGGGTTCACAAGTTCCGTTTCTTAACAAAAGACTTGGTATAATCATGGGCAAGGCTTAAAGGAAACTTCAACTGAAACAAGGTGCTGAATAATTAAATAGCTGAAACAACGTGCTAACTACTTCTTTGCTTGCCAATAGTGTCTTCTGCTCCCAGACTGATATTGTTGTGAAGATAAATTAGACTATCTTTTGTCTCAAGTCTTCCTTATCCATTTGTCATTGAAAGGTCTTTGCCTCAGACAAACTGAGGCCTGGGAAAGACTATAATTTAGAAAGTCCAAGGTCATTCACTATATCCCATGTCATCACCAGTCCTCTGAATGACTTATATCTTGTCACTGAACTTCCATGACTCTGGAGAAGAGAGTAAGGCTAATGACTTTGTATACCTCTGTCTCACTTAAACCCAATTCACATACAAGCAAAGGTATCACCCTTATAATGTCATTGGTCATCTTTGTGAATTAAAGATAAACAATAAACTATATATGTATATATAAACATACATGTACATATGTATATATGTGAGTGTGTGTAGAAACATTGTATGCATTGAAACACATATTTTTTGCCCACTTTGAACCAATTTATAAGAAAAAGTTTCAAATAATGCCCTCTCCACCAATTTTACTCCACTATTAATGCTCTTCTTTTCATACCTCTTTTATGTGATATAATTTTCCCCATTCTTCCTCTCTATTTTGCATTTTCTCATCTTTCTCACCCATACATTTATTAGATCATTCCAACACAGACTATTTATTCTTTTACTCTTTTTCTATGTAGAATCCTCCTAATTGCCTTAATAATGATAACATTCTTTGAGATATATATGTAACCTTTCCATATAAGAATGTAAACAGTTTAACATTACTGATTCCCTTATGCATTTTATTTCATGTTTATCTTGGCATGCTTCCTTTGAATCTTGCATCAAATTTTTTATTCAACTTTGTTCATTTCTTTAGGAATGCTTTAAAGACCTCTATTTCATTAAATATGCTTTTTTAACCTCTGAAGGATTATATTCAATTTTGTTGGGTAAATTGTTCTTTGTTATAATCCTTGCTTTCTTAAATTCTAGAATATTTTTATTTAAGCTCTCTGCCCCTTTAGTATAGTGACTGCTAAATCTTCTGTGAATCTGACTGTGACACCCCAATATTTAAATTGCTTCTTTCTGGCTGCTTGAAGTATTCTGTCTTTGACTTTGGAAATCTGAAATTTGGCTATACTATTCCTGGGAGTTTTCATTTTGTTATCTCTTTCATATGATGATCAGTAGGGTTTTTTTTCATTTCTAATTTACTATCTGCTTCTAGGTTATTGTGGTAGTTTTCCTTTATACTTTCTATAAATATGATTTTAGGCTCTCTCTTTGATTATGGCTTTCAGATGATATTTCAGTAATTCTTAAATTATTTCTCCTTGATTTGTTTCTAAGTTAATTGTTTTAAAAAGAGGTATTTCACCTTTTCTTCTATTTTTCTACTTTATTGACTATTTTTTTTGGAGGGGGAAGGCAGGGCAATTGGTGTTAAGTGACTTGCCCAAGGTCACAAGGCTAATAAGTGTTAAGTGTCTGAGGCCAGATTTGAACTCAGGTCTTCCTGATTCCAGGGCTGGTGCTCTACTCACTGCACCATGTGCTTGCCCCTTGACTTTGTTTTATTATTCCATGATGTTCTGTGGGGTCTTTAGTTTCTTCTTACCCAATCCTAATTTTTGAGGAACTATTATGTTGCATAACAGTTGTGATAATGGGCATCTTGTTTCACCTCTGATCTTATTGGAAATGTTTCTAATTTATACCCATTACATATAATGCTTGCTGATGGTTTTAGATAGCTATTGCTTATCATTTTAAGGAAAACTCCATTTATTCCTATGCTCCCTAGTGTTTTTAATAGGAATTGGTATTGTATTTTCCAAAAAATTTTTCTCAATGTATTGAGGTAATCATGATTTCTATTAATATTGTTATGGATATGGAGAATTATGCTGAACATTTTCCTAATATGAAACCAGCCCCGTATTCCTGGTATAAATCCCACCTAATCATAGTGTATTATTTTCATGATAAATTGCTGTAATCTCTTTGCTAATATTTTAGTCAAAATTTTAGCATCTACATTCATTATGGAAATTGGTCTATAATTTTGGTTTGGAAGTTTGGAAACCCCTCATTTCATTGAATGTCCATATTTCCCCCCAAAAAAGATTAAGCATAATTTTGCTGGGTTTTTGCTCTTTGGTTGTAATCCGACTGTCTTTGCCTTCTGGAATGTCATATTCCAAGCCCTCTGATCCTTTAATTTACAAGCTGCTAAATCCTGTGTAATCTTGACTGTGGATCCTTGATATTTGAATTGTTTCTTTCTGACTGTTTATAGTATTTTCTCCTTGATCTGATAATTCTGGAATTTGGTGATTTTATTTTGGGATCTTTGTCAGGAGATGATAAGTGTATTCTTTCAATGATTATTTTACCTTCTGGTTCTAGAACTTCGGGGCAGTTTTCCTTGACAATTTCTTGAAAGATGAAGTTTAGGTTCTTTTCTTTAAAAAAATCATGACTTTCAGGTATACCAATAATTTTTAAATGAACTCTCCTGGATCTATTTTTTCAGTCAGTTGTTTTTCCAATTATATATATATATAACATTTTCTTCTATTTTTTCATTCTTTCAATTTTGTTTAACTGATTCTTGATGTCTCATACAGTCATTAGCTTCCACTTTCCCAATTCTAACTTTTAATGAATTCTTTTCTTCATGTGTACTTTTGTACTTTGTTTTACATTTGGCCAGTTCTGCTTTTAAGGAGTCCTTGTCTTCAGTGCATTTTTGTGCCTCCTTTTCCATTTGGTCAATTGTATTTTTTAAGGAAGTGTTTTCTTCAGTCAATTTTTGCCCTTTCTTCCATACCTTTCTTCCATATCTTTCCATATCCATTCTTTCATATCTTTCTTCCATACCTCTTCCTTCTATACCTCTCATTTCTTTTCCTAATTTCTCTTCCATTTCTTTTATTTGACTTTTAAAATTCTTCTTGAGCTCTTCTAATTCATATATTCCTATGAGGCTTCAGATGTAGGGATACTGATAATGTTGACCTGTTCCAGGTTTGTGCTTTGATTTTCTCTGTCACCATAACAATTCTCTATGGTCAGTGCTCTTTTCTGGTTCTTGCTCAGGGTGTTTGCCTATTTCCTGGATCTTAAAGTTGAGCTCTCCTGCTGAGTACAGGGGGCACTATCCCAAGCTTCTTGTGCTGTGAGACAGTGGCCTGGTCACTGTCTTTGTGTTCTGAGGCCTCAAGTGCAGGCAATTGGGAACTCTAGGGTCCTTCACCAGTGGACAGTATTCATTCTGTCTGCAGGACAGTCTCCAGACCCCTGCAACAATAGCACTGTCCTTCACCAGTGGACAGTATTCACTCTCTGTCTGCAGGACAGTCTCAGGGCTTCTTAACCAAAAGCCAGATTCCAGGACTTCTTCAACAAAAGGACTGTCTTTCACCAGTGGACAAATCTGGCAAAACAACATCAAAACAGACAGACAAAGTACCAGCAAAACAGCCATGTCTCCTCAGTCCTTGGCAGCTCAGGGGGCAGGTCTCAAAAGTCCAGGGCAATTCAAAGTGGCCACCAGCAATTCTCTGTCTCTCTCTGCCTCCATGAGGTGCTGCTTCCAAAAAGTTCTTCCGCCTCTCTCTTATCTCTCCAAATCTACGTCACCAGCTCCTCCCAGTTCAGGACTTTCTTTTCACATCAACAAGTCCATCCCACAGGTGGGATTAAAAAGCTCTGGGTTTTAACACAATCAGTTTGAAAACCAAGCCAACACAGGGGGATCTCCACATTCCATTACTATCACACACACACACACACACACACACTTCACTATCAGCTGGCAATGGAAGAGAGAATAAAATGATATGTAACTTGATGTAAAGGGAAAAAGAGTTGGAGCAATATAGAAATCGATAAAAAACATTTAAGTAAAATAGAAGTACCTGAGATATTTCAGAGAAGTATGATCAGATTGGCAAAAAAGTGATGTGTATGAAATTAATCAAAGAGAAAACTACTGACTTGGAAGGAAAAAGTGAAAAAAAAACCATAAGCCAATATTTGTAACTTTAAATATTAATGGACTCAATGACCCAATAAAATGATGAGAATAGATGAATGGGTAATGGGTAATCCAGCAAAACCAACAATATGTTGTACACCAAGTAACCTCTAAAAATTATACATAGATAAAGAATGGAAATGACAGGCTCGAACAATTCTGAACAATCAGATGGTTGTGTAAAAAGCACATATTGCACAAATAACTCTGATCATAGAATAATAAGGGACATTGCTGTACCTTCTTATACAGAAGTGCAACACGACCAAAACTGTGGTTTAGGAATATGAGTTTGATAGCTCAGGATTAGAAAAAGAGGGATTCCTTAAGGCAATCAATTAGAATACTAATGCCATAGTACAATTAATCAGTAATGAGGATATGAACTAAGGTACTGACCTTTCAGTGGAGACAAATAGGTAAGTGTAAGAGGTATGTAGGGCTCAAATCTACAGCTGATTGGATGTGACATTTGAGGAAAAGTGAAGGGTTGAGAATGGCTTTGAAGGTCTAAACCCAGATAAGCAGAAGAATCGTTTTGCTCTCAATAGTAATAGCAAAGTTTGGAGGGGACAAAGTGGGGGACAGGGAAAATAATAAGCTTTATTTTGGGCAGCACATTGATTGTGTACACACAAATATATACACATTCATATAAACATTTAAACACATTATACATATGCACATACATCACATTACATCCACACAAGCAGTTGGATATTGCAAATATGTGTGTATTTGTACATATATAAATAATTCACCTTGTCATGGCTCTAGGAAGTCCTTTAAAAAAATTTGCAATAAAAGACCAGGGCCATATCTTGCTCCTCTCTCACCCATGTCCAAAGGACCTTCCCTACTGACTTTCTAAGTTGTCTTTAAGTGTCTGTGGGTTGAGGTATGGAAATTGCCACAGGTATTACTGATTCAGTTCCCTGGAGCCTGTTCTAGTTCCTCTTTGCCTGCCCAGCCCATGCTAGACTGTGCTCTTCTCTCAGATACGTGCAACAGTATTTTCCTGTCAACCTTCCAGGTTGTCTTAGGCTGGAAATTTGTTTCACTCTGTCATTTTGTACATTCTGCTGCTCTAGAATTGCTTAGTCATTTTTACAGGTATTTGGAGGAGTTTGGGGGAGAGTTGAAGCAAGTCTGCTTTTACTCCACCATGTGAGCTCCACCCCACTTCTCTCTTTTTTTTTAAATCATATTTTCCAGTAGTGTATATATTTTATTGACTTTTTCATAATACCAACTCTTAGTTTTATTTTTAAGGCAGTCATTTTTTTGCACTCAGTTTTAGTAATTTCACATTTAGTTTTTTGGATTTCCAATTTAGTGTTTAATTGGAGATTTTTAATTTGTTCTTTTTCTAAGTTTTTAAAAATGCATACCCGTTCATTGGTCTGCTCTTTTTCCTTTTTATTGATATAAGCACTTAGAGATATAAATTTTCCTCTGATTACTGCTTTTGTTATGTCCCATAGGTTTTGCTATGTTTTTTCATTATTTTCATTTTATTTAATGAAATTACTGAGTGTTTCTGTTATTTGTTCTTTCACAAATACATTCTTTAAAATTAGGTTGTTTAATCTCCAATTAGATTTTTCTATGTTTCCTTTGTCCCATATTAAACATAATTTTTATTGAATTTTGTCTACAAGGGAAGTATTTAATATTTCTCCTTTTCTGCTACAAAAATGTTGTGCCCTAATAAATGGTCAAATTGTAAATCACAGTATTTGAATTGTTTTGTTTTCTTGTTACTCATAATATTGTCTCTTTAACCTGGCTTTTTGCAATTTGGCTTTATAGCTCTATATGGCTACATAACCCTCTGGGTTTTTATCCTCACATCTATTTCAAGTGGTGATAGATTTTTTTCTATTTCTACTTACCTTTCTTGTTATAAAACTTCAGGTCAATTTTATTTAACTATTTCTTGTATCATTACATTAATATTCTTTTTTTTTATTATAGCTTTTAGGTAGTTGGATTACTTATGTTTTCCTTTCTTGATCTGTTCTCTAGAACAGTTGTTTTTCTTATGAGATGTTTTGCATTCTCTTCCATTTTTTCATTCTTTTTATTTTGTTTTATTATTTCTTAATATCTTATAATGTCATTGACTTCACCTTGCCCAATTCTAGTTTTCAAGGACTTGTTTTCTTTGTTAAGAATCTCCTTTTCTGCTTTGTTGACTTTCTTTTCAAAATTTTCTTGGTTTTTTTTGGAATGTTCTAATTTTTTTTCTATTTTTTCCTCAGTCTCTCTGTTTTGATTTTAAAGTCCTTTTTAAGTTTTTCCAAGAACTTTTTTTTCGGCAGATGACCATTTAATGTCATTATTTGGAATAGGAGAGACTTTTGCCTCAGTATCCTCCTCTAAACAAACAAACCCTGGTCTTTTCTATTTTCATAGTAGCTATGGTTAGATTCTTTCTCCTTTAGTTGCTCATTTTTATTTTTATTGATAGCAACTTGTTATTACAAAGTCCTCTAGTCTTGGGGTATGGAAAATGGTACCTCTGGTCTCAGGTTTTTCTTTTTTTTATATTTCTTTGAATGAACATTTATTTATAAAAATAGAATTTTTATGTTGTTTTTTACATCAAATACACCCCCCCTCAATACTATTTTATTTTTCCAATTGAATATAAAGATAGTTTTCAACATTTATTTTTGTAAAATTTTGAGTTTCAAATTTTTCTTCTTCCCTCCTTTTGTTCCCCTCTCTCCAAGACAACAATCAATCTGATATAGATTATAAGTGTGTCATCATATTCAACATATTTCCACATTAGTCATGTTGTGAAAGAAGAATCATAACAAAAGAAAATTACATGAAAAAATTAAAATAGTATGCTTTGATTTGCATTCAGACTCCCTGATTCTTTTTCTGGATGTGGTTAGTGTTTTCCATCATATATCATTTAGTTGTCTTGGATCATTGTACTTCTGAGAAGAACTAAGTCTATCATAGTTAATCATTACTCAATATTGCTGTTGCTATAAAACACTTTTGAGAATGAATAGAGTGAAAAGAGAGAGAGAGAGGGAGTAGGATAAATGGGGGAAATAGGATGGAGGAAAATACATTGTATTCATAATTTTGAAAAAAAATACAGCAAGTTTCTCTAAGAAAGACTTCCTTTCTCAAACATATGGAGAATAAAGTTAATTTTTAGAAATAAGAGCCATTCCTCAATTGATAAATGGTCAAAGGATATTAACAGACAGTTTTCAGACAGAGTAATCAATGCAATATATAAACATATTAATAAAATGCTTTAAAAACTATTGATTACATTAATATAAATTAAAATAGCTTTGAACTACAACCCAATACCTATCAAACTGGCTTTTGAGACAGAAAAGGAAAATGACAAACATTAGCATGGATTTGGAAAAACTGAGACACTAATGTACTGTTGATGAAATTGTACATTAATTCAAGCATTCTTCAGAGCAATTTGGAACTATGCCCAAAGAGCTATAAAACCATATATACCCTGTGATCCAGTTATGTCATTTCTAGGTCTACATTACAAAGAGATGAGGAAAAGGGCCTATATGCACAAAATAATTATAGCAGCTCTTTTAGTGGTGGGAAAAATATAAAATCAAGGGGATATCAATCAATTGGGGACTTGCTGAACATGTTTTTTTGCATATGATTTAATGGAATACTATGGTGCACTAAGAAATGATTAAGAGAATGCTCTCAAAAATATGAGAAAATGTACAGGAACTGATGCAAAGTGAAATGAGCAGAACCAGGTGAATATTGTACACTATGACAATAACATTATAAAATGAATTATTGATGACATAGTTATTCTCAGCAATACAACAATCCATGACAATTCCAAAGGACTTCAAATGGAAAATGCTATCCCTCTCCAGATAAATAACTAATAAAATCTAAATACCAATCAAAGCATGCTTTTTCTTTACTTTTTCTATTTCTCTTGTGCTATTGTTATTATTGTCGTATTTTCTTTCACAACATGAATGATGTGGAATATGTTTTGCATGACTGTAGATGTATAACATATATCAAATTGCTTGCTCTCTCAGTGAGGAGGAGGAAGTGAAAGGGAGGAGAGAATTTGGAACTCAAAATATGGAAAAGACTGTCAAGATTTTTTTTATATGTAATTGGTAAAAATAAAAATATTATATCATAAAAAGAAAATGTCAACTTAAAGATAGCTTGGCCTCTAAAATACTATTATTTTCTTATGGTGAAAATAAATAATTACACCTATATCTATCTATACAAAGTATATATATATATATATATATGTATAAGTATGTTCTTGTATATACATATGTATACATATGAATTATTTAAATAATGCTTATGTTGTATTCAAAATGTCATCTGTAGTTTGTCTTCTTCAATTCAGGTATATTTTTTTCATATAAACAATATAATTAATTTTTTTAATCTCTCAATCTCACTGTGGTGTCCAAAAATCATTTTCATAAATACTGCATTGGCTAGGCATTATTAGATAGCAGTTTGAGGAAAATGTTATAGGTTTTTCAGGATTATATAACATTACTCCCAAACTAATATGATCTTGGGCTGTATTGACAGCTCTAACTTCTAGGAAGCTAGTCACAGGGCATGAAGTCCTAGTCCTGGAGTTAAGGAGATTTGAGTTCCAATTTGGCCTCTGGTATTTACTAATTTTGTGACTCTAGACAATTAAGGTATTTTATTTACTTCAATTTCCTCAACTGTAAAATGAGGATCATAACAGCACCAATTTGCCAGGATTGTTGTGAGGATCAAATGAGATAATATTTTCAAAGTACTAAATACAGTGTCGGGCATATAGTGTGCATTATAGAATACTTCTTCCTATCCATTAATACAGAGGATATAGTTCTAATATATTCTACCTTGATTAGTCCACATCTTAACAGTTCTGTTTACTTCTATATTTTGCACTATAGTTTAAGGAAAAGGTATTAATAAGCTACACAATAGTAAGTGGAGGTCAACATGATGAAGAAGGACCTTGAATCAATGTCATGTAATGAGTGTTGGAAGTAGTTGGAAATGTTTAGAGTGGGAAAAAAGAAAACTAAGGAGAAGTCTGCTGGATGCTTTCTTCTTTTAGGAGGGTTATCCTTTGAAAAGGGGATTAGATTTGTACTTTTTTATCAGAAAGAGCAACTGAAGGACTTTTCAAAATTGTGCTGAGTTATCCATTACTAAAGGTCAAACAAAGCCTGAACAGCTACTTGTCATCTCTGTTCATATTGAGGATTCCTTTGGATATGGGTTGTTGAGCTCCCTTCCAACTTTGAAATTCTGTAATTCTGTGAAGCTGATTCAACTAATTCATGCTTAGGAACAAATGTCATTGCTTAAATTCCACAGAGGGCTGTGTGTGTGTGTGTGTATGTGTGCATGTGTGTGAGAGAGAATCTTTATCTCTGTCTCTTTCTGTTTATGTCTACATTTATGTTAACAACTACCTTTGCAGCTACCTTTACCTCTAAATCTACATCAGAATTAAGAGTATTTATTAAACCAAAAGGATCACTAAACATTAGAGTTTTAAGATAGTAAAAGAGAAGAATTTCGGGTCTGGTTGAATTAGGTGTATGTGTGTCACCACCTTCCCTTTGACTGTTATTAGCTAAAAAATTATTGTTCAAGTTCTGTCATGTTACTAAGACTCCCATTTGCCCTTTGGGCTCCTGTTAATTTCTTTTCTTTCACTTATAACCAAATAAAGTATTTGATATTGTGAAGTGTTTTTCTCCACAATGGCTCCCATGTTCATAGTACTCACAGTTTTATGGGATAGAGTGACAAGGTAGACTGAGGGATAGAAGGAGAAGAAAGCAGTGGTTGTAGCTCCTCTTATATGTAGATAGTTTCCAAGTTAAACATTGCTTGGATATATGTTGAGAAAGCCAACCTCTTCTGCCTAGAATATCAGGAAATATTTTCAGAAAAAAATGTGTCATAATTTGTCCTCTGTCAAACTTAATGTAATTGAAGAATAGAAAATGTACTTCTTCAACTCGACTTTAGGAGAAAAGGCTGCCAAATGTGATCCTATGCAATTTTATGTATCATGTATGCTTGAATGGCTCTATCCTGAACCATTTCCCACTTGTTAACATTCGACTGTTGCTGGAGAGAGGGGTCAGAGGGATACAAAGAAAATTAGGGAAATATTAAAGGTTACTCAGTGTTCATTAACTTAGGAATGTGAAGATTTTATGTTGTGAAATCTATTGTCCAATTTTCCTTGTTATAGTTATATATAAAATAGTATAGAAACATTGGATTAAAAATCATTTTTTCCCTATGGAGAAAGGTAATTTGCAGTATAGTTATTTTTACTGTGCAGCTGCTGAGTTGTTACTATGGCATTTGAGTAGATGGGACATTCTGTTTTTCCTTTACCATTTTACAAAATATATGCTGTCTTTTAGGAAGCTGCATTAAAGCTGGCATGCAATTTCCTTCCCTTGATGTGGTGGAATAGAGGAGGCACACTTATGAAACACAAGAATTATCCTGACTCTCCTAGTTACTACCAGTGTAACCTTGGGAAAGCAATATTTACTATTCTGGGTCTTAATTTTTTTCATTGGTAAATTGACAGGGTTGTTCTAAGTGACTATAGATGCAGGATGAATATGCACTGGATAGGTTCCCAGGTAATATTAGAGGTGCTGAAGAAGTAAAACCAGTAAGTATACAGCTCAGATTCCACTTCCTGCAAACCTACATTTGCTATTTTCATTAATTAACTAATAAAATAGATGTATGTGTTCCTATTCAATAAGCCAAAACTTGGCATAATCTGAAAAAGGGTTCTGTTCTAAATTCTAAGGATATGAAAACTATACATGGTGAAAGATATTGGAAATACATACACACAGATGTATGTCACAATGTGTATATATATTAAAAATGTATACATTTATGGGTGGGTAGATGGCAGAGAGTATAGAGTGCTGGCCCTAGAGTCAGGAGGACCTGAGTTCAAATCCAACCTCAGACACTTAACACTTACTAGCCATGTAATCTTGGGCAAGTCACTTAATGCCAATTGCCTTCTAAAAAAAATTTTAAAATGTATACATTTAAAAATGTATGCATGTAAAATAAATTAAAATATAAAACAATGCATGACTCATCAAGGTCATCTTACCTACTAGGGCATTCATTCCTCATTCACAACCTTTGATATTATTACATAAATCATTCACTTCATGTTTTTTCTTTTAAAAATTAGTTCTAGTTAAATATTTTAACATTATATATAAAATTATTTAACAATCTTTTAAAAAATAATTTGAGTTTCAAATTCTCTCCCTCCATCCTAACTCTCTCCCCTCCTTAAAAAGGCAATGAATTTGACATTAATTATACATGTGAACTGATGCAAACCATATCTTTAGATTGGTCATGTTGCAAACGAAAATATAGAACAGACTTATGGGAGCCAAGATGACAGAGTAAGCTGTAAATCACCCTCACTTTCCCTTCTTGACCTATAAAAAACCCCAAAAATTACACCCCAGAAAAATTCTAGAATAGTGGAGACAGTGGAAACACAGGGAAAAGCAGTCTTTTAGCCTGGGAAACTTGTAGGATTTCCAAAAAGGGACCTTTTCACTTGGGTAAAAAGGGGAGCACAGTCCAGGATGGGAGGCATGTCAGCAAGCCAGCAACAAACTCTACCTCAGTAAATCAGTGAAGGAATCCTGAGCCCTAGAGTAGAGGATCAGGCTAATGCCAACACACAAAATCACATGTGTCTTAGCATGACCAGGGAAACCAGCAGACTCCATCTCAGGGAAGTACCATGAGCATGGCACAGCATAAAGCAGGCAAACATCCTCCAGCAGCCAACTTCCCTTGCTTTAGCATAGCCCCAGGCAGGCATCTTCAAGCATCTTTAGCTCCCTGTTCTTAAGTGCAGGTCTAACAGGCAAGTATCCTCCAGCAGCTAAATCTCCCCTTCATTCAGCACAGCCTCTGGTGGGCAGGTCTCTTCCAGCAGTTGCAACCCCAAAGCCATGCGTCAGGACAGTTCTCTGAATAGGCAGGCATCCAACAGCCAGCAAACCTCCACATTCTTTAATATAGCCCTATGAAAACACAGAAAACATCACTTGGCCTCAGCACATGACAGTCACTACCAGAACCCTAGCTCAGCACCAGGTAAGCTGCCAGACACCAACAGCCTTCAGATACCAGCACCTGAGGCCCCAGCACACAAAGCCAGTGACCAGACCACTCGCTCTCAGCAGAAAAAGTTTGTGATGGTGCCCCCTGTGCTCAACTTTAAAAGCCAGGAAATAGGCAAGCATCATGAACAAGAAGCAGAAAAGAACACTGACCATAAAGAATTATTATGGGGGGGGAGGGGGCTGGAATCAGGATGGCAGAGTAGAAGCAGGATCTTGCTGGTCATGTTGCCCCTCTGCTGGGATCCAGCTTCCACCTTCCCCAATCCATGTAAAAAGGGGACTCTAAACAAACTTTGGAGCTGCAAAACCCACAAAATGACACAGAGAAGCTAACCTCCCACTGAGGACAGCCAAGCAGGCCAGAAGGAATGAGCCAGTGCAGCGCCCTGGGAACCCAGGCAAACCACACACTAAGGCTAAAGCCTCAGGGTGGGCCTGACCAGCTGCAGGCTGGGGGGACTCCAAATCAGCAGCAGCTGTGGCTGTTTCCAGATTTCTCAACACACAGATGCTAAGGACAAAATGAGAGGTCAGTGGCGTGTGAACTTTGGGACCCAGCAAGTGGGAGTGCATGGCTTTTACCCCCAGGACAGACGAGAAGCCACTGAGACACCAGCACAGCCAGCCAATGCCATGTGGAAACTTCAGCTCCTGGCCTGCGGAGTGTAAGGGGACCAAGCACCAGTCTGAGGGGTAATCGCTCTTGCTTAAACCTGTTTGGATCTGGATTGCAGTCTAGGGTAGAGGTCCTGGGGTGTGTGTTCAGCTTGCCAGAGTGTGTGGAGACCTCAGAGAGGGCACCCATCTAATACCTCAGGTAGCTGAGAAAACCCCAGCATTTGAGAAAAAATCTCCCCTGTCTGGTGGCAGAGTCCTACTGTGGCAAAACACCCAAGGGTCAAGTGACTGAGGGGCAACATGACCAGGCAAAAGAAACAAAGCAGACAGAAGATTCCAACATTAGAATCCTATTTTGGGGACAAAAAAGAGGAAAGCATGGGACAGGAGGAAGACAGTGAAGTTAGAACCCCTGCACTAAAAGCCTCAAAGGAAAATAAGAGCTGGTTACAGGCCATAGAGGACCTTAAGAAGAAGATAAGAGAAGTGGAGGAAAAATTGGGAAGAGAAATGAGAACAATGCAAGAAAATTATTAAATGAGAGTCAATAGCCTGACTGAGGAAAATATGTTAAAAAATAGACTAACTCAAATGGCAAAAGAGGCTCAAAAAGGCAATGAGGAGAAGAATACCTTAAAAATCCAAATTTGCCAGACAGAAAAAGAATCTCAAAAGCTCACTGAAGAGAATCATTGCTTCAGAATTAGATTGGAGCAAATGGAAGCTAATGACTTTATGAGAAATCAAGATGCTGTTAAACAGATCCAAACAAATGAAAGAATAGAAGGCAATGTGAAATATCTCATGGGAAAAACCACTAACCTGGAAAATAGATCCAGCAGAGATAATTTAAAAATCATTGGACTACCTGAAAGCCATGATCAAAGTAAGAACCTAGAAATCCTTCTCCAGGAAGTTCTCAAAGAAAACTGCCCTGATGTTTTAGAACCAGAGGGCAAAATAGAGGTTGAAAGAATCCACCAATCACCTCCTGAAAAAGATACCAAAAAGAAAACTCCTAGGAATATTATAGCCAGGTTCTGGAATTCCCAGATTAAGGAGAGAATATTACAAGCAACCAGGAAGAAACAATTTGAACATTGTGGAAAAGCAATCAGGATAACCCAGGATCTGGCAGCTTCTACACTGAGGGATGGAAAGGCCTGGAATATGACATTCCGGAGGTCAAAGGGATTAAAACCAAGAGTAACCTACCCAGCAAAACTGAGTATCATGTTTCAGGGGAAAATATTGTCATTCAGTGGAAAAGAGGACTCTCAAGCATTCTTGCTGAAAAAACCAGAGCTGAATAGAAAATTTGCCATTCTGATACAAGAAGCAAGAGAAGCATGAGATGGTAAACAGGGAAAAGAAATCATAAGGAAGTCATCAAAGTTGAACTATTAACTTTCTTACATGGAAAAACAATAATTGTAACTTATAAAACTTTTCTCAGTAGTTTAAGGGAATATATATATATATATGTATATATATATGTCTATATATGAGGGTGTATGGGCATATGAATACATATGTGAATGTGTGTATATATGTTTACAGTTATACATAGATAGAGGGCACAGGACAAATTTAACAGGAAGAGACAATACTTAAAAGGTGAAATTAAAAGGTGAGAGAGGAATATAATGAGAGGAGATGGGGAGAGACAGAATGGGGTAAACTATCTCATATCTAAGAGGCAAGGGAAAATGTTTACAATGGAGGGGAAGAATAGGAAGGCAAAATGGAATGGGTCAACCTTATTCCCATTGAATTTGTCTTGCAGAGGGAATGAAATACACACTAAATAGGGTATCTCACCCTCCAGGAGAGTACGGAGGAAGGGGATGAGAGGGGGAATGATTGAAGGGAGGGCAGGCTGTGGGTGGAGGGAAGTTGGAAACACCCACTTTGAAAAGGGATGGAATCAAAGTAGAGTATAGAACAAGTGGGAGGTGGGATAGGAAGGAGGGAAATATAGTCAGTCTTTTACAATATTCTACTATGTTATTGTTTTGTATTAGCCACACATGTACAACCTATACTGAACTGCTTATCTTCCCAGTAAGTGTAGGTGAAAAGGGAGGAAGGGAATGAATCTGGAATTCAAAGTTTTAAATTATATATATACTATTATTAATACTATTTTACATGTAATTGTGAAATAAGATAAAAAGGCACTGGGGTGTGGAGATCCACTGGAAAAGTTGAAAAGGATAGGGGAGAAAATATAGAAGAGAGCAGATTGGAGGAGGGGATATCTTGTGGTCCTGCTCTTTTGGGGTGGTGGGTACAGGAAAAATGGGGAGAAAATGTGTAACTCAAAATCTGATGGAAATGAATGATGTAAATCAGAAGTTAATAAAGCATTTTAAAAAAAAGATAAAAAAGAATTATTATTGTGGCAGGGAAGATCAAAACACAAATCTGGAATAGGATAATATTGTCAATATACTTACATTCCCTCAAGGGGAAATATTAATTTTTCCCAAACCCAAAAGCCTTCTTAGAAAAATTAAGAAGAGTTTTAAAAGTCAAATAAGAGAGGTAGAAAAAAAATGGGAAAAGAAAAGAGTCACCAGTGTGGAAAAGGAAGGACAAAGATTGACTGAAGCAAACAATTCCATAAAAAATATAATTGACCAAAAGGAAAAGGAGGTACAAAAATATAATGAAGACAAGAACTTAAAAAGCCGAATTGGTGAAGTGGAAATGGTGGTACAACCATTCACAAAGGAGAACTCCTTTGAATTAGAATTTGTCAAATGGAAAAGGAGGTACAAATGCTAACTGAAAAAAACAATTCATTAAAAATCATAATTGGGCAAGTGAAAGTTTGAGGTTCTATGAGACATCAAGAATCAGTCAGACAAAATTAAAATAATGAAAAAAAATAAAAAATATATAAAATACCTCATTGGGGGAAAAAAAAACAATTGACCTGGAAAATAGATCCAGGAGAGATAATTTAAGAATTATTACTCTACTTGAAACCAGGATTAAAAAACAGGAATCAGGTCAGCTAGGTGGCACAGTGAATACACAAAAACTAGCTCTGTTACCTTGGGCAAGTCACTTAACCCCAATTTCCCTACCTTCTCCTCTCCAAAAAACAAAAAAACAAAAGGCATTGACAATAAATTATAATGATTTTTCAATAAATTATCAAAGAAAATTCCCCTGATGTCCTAGAATCAGAGGTCAAAATATTCATTGAAAGGGTATACAGATCACCTCCTGAAAGAGATCCCAAAATGAAAACACCTAGGAATATTCTAACCAAATTCCAAAATCATCCGATCAAGGAGATGATACTGCAAACAGCCAGAAAGATATAATTTAAATAGCATGTGACCACATTCAGAATTATGTAGGGCATAGCAGCTTCTAAATAAAAGGATCTGAGTACTTGGAATATGATATTATGCAGGCAAAGAGCCTTGGAAGAAAAGAAAGGAACAACTACCCAGCAAAACTGAGCATAATCTTTCAGGGGGAAAATTTGAACATTTAATGAAATAGGGGACTTTCAAACCTCCCTGATGAAAAGAGAGAAAGAGCTGCACAGAAAACTTGATCTTCAAATACAAGACTCAAGAGAAGCATAAAAACACGAAGGAAAGAAAAACAAATGTTATTCAATAAGGTTAAACAGTTTACATCCCTAAATGGGAAGATAATACTTGTAAACTCTTGAGAACTGTATCTTTATTACATTTAGAAGGAGCATACATTGAGGGTGTGGGTATAAGTTGACTTTTATGTGATAAAAGATAATTAGTTCAGGGTGAAAGATAGGATTGTTCTGGGAGAAGAGGAAAGGAGGTGACAGAAAAGGGTAAATTACATCACATGCAATGGCGCAAAGACCTTACAATAGAGGGAAACAACAGAGGGAGGCAAGCATTGTTTCAACCTTACTCACAAAGGATTAGGCTCAACCACAGAATAACATACTCCCTTAGTTATAGAAATCTATCTTATCCTATAGGAAGCAAAAAGGGTAAGGGTGAAAAAGGGAAGAGGGTGAATAGAAGGGAGGGCAGAAGGGAAAGAAGTAATTGTGAAAGGGGAAAGGAAAGGGAGGGCAGATTAAGGGAGACCGTGGTCAGAACCAAAGCACCAGTGAGGAGTAAAAAGAAAGAGAAAAGCATAAATGGGGGGATAGAATGAAAAGACAGGAATCATAACTGTGGATGTGAATTGGATGAACTCTCTCATAAAACAGAAGCAGATAGTAGAGTAGATTAAGAACCATGATCCTACAATATGTTGTTTAAAAGAAACACATTTGAAACACAGAGATACACACAGAGAGAAGGTAAAAGGATGAAGCAGAATATATTATGCTTCAACTGAAGCAAAAAAAAGCAGGGGTAGCACTCTTTATCTTAGACAAAGCCTAAATAGATCTAATTAAAAGAATTAAGGAAGGAAACTGCATCTTGCTCAAAGGTAGCACAGACAATGAAGCAATATCAATTCTAAACATGTATGCACTAAGTGGTATAGTATTCAGATTCTTAGATGAGAAATTAAGTGAGTTACAAGAAAAAAAATAGACAGAAAAAGTATACTAGTGGGGACCTCAAGCTCCCCCTCTCAGATATAGATAAATCTAAACACATAATAAACAAGAAAGAAATTAAGTTGGTGAATAAATTCTTGTAAAAGTTAGATATGGTAGACCTCTGCAGAAAACTAAATGGGGATAGGAAGGAATATATCTTTTCTTAGTGTTTCATAGCACCAACACAAAAATTGATCTTGTACTAGTGCATAAAAACCTCACAATCCAATGAAGAAAGGTAGAAATATTAAATGCATCCTTTTCAGATCATGATGCAACAAAATTGCATGTAATAAAGGGCCATGGAAAGATAAACCAAAACTTAATTGGAAACTAAATAATCTACTCCTGAAGAAGGAATGGGTCAGACAACAAATCACAGAAACAATCAATAACTTCATCAAAGAGAATGACAATAATGAGACAATGTACCAAACTTATGGAATGCATCCAAAGCGGTTCTTAAGGCAAATATTATAGTTCTAAATGCTTACATGAATAAAATAGAGAAAGATGAGATCAATGAATTGGTCATGCAACTAAAAAATGCAGCAAAGGAACAAATTAAAAATACCTAATTAAATACCAAATAAGAAATTCTGAAGAATTCAAGGAGAGATTGATAAAATTGAAATTAAGAAAACTATTGCACTGGTAAATAAAACTAAGAGCTGGTTTTATGAGAATAAAACAAAACAGATAAATCTTTGCCTAATTTGATTAAAAAGAAGAAAACCAAATTACCAGTATCAAAAATGAAAAGCCTGAATTTACCAGCAATGAAGAGGAAATAAAAAAAATAAGAACTATTTTGCCCAAATGTATGCAAGTAAATTTGACTGTCCTAGTGAAATGGATGAATATTTTCAAAATATAAATTGCCCATATTAACAGAAAAGGAAATAAAATACTTACATATCCCCATTTCAGAAAAAGAAATTGAATGAGCCTTCAGTGAACTCAGTAAGAAAAGATCTCCAGAGACAGATGGATTTATAAGAG
Organism: Petaurus breviceps papuanus; assembly: GCF_028583685.1. Lineage (NCBI taxonomy): Eukaryota > Metazoa > Chordata > Mammalia > Diprotodontia > Petauridae > Petaurus > Petaurus breviceps. The sequence goes on along the minus strand of NW_027186313.1, from coordinate 3,089 downwards.
AATTCTTCCAAACATTGAAAGAACAATTAATTCCAGTACTATATAAACTATTTGGAAAAGTAGGCAGAGGAGGAGTCCTTACCATATCCTTTCTATGAAACAAATATGGAGCTGATACCTAAACTGGGAAGTTTTCCTGGTAGATTTTTGGCAAATAATTAGTTTTTGCCCCAAAAGCTTGGATATGTGGAATCATTAAACAATAAATTACCATGGTTATTTTCTGCAATGTATTATTTACCTATTCTATTCCATTGATCCATCACTATATTTTTTAACCAGTGACAGATTATTTTGATAATTATTGCTTCATAGTATGGTTTGATATCTACAGCTAAGCCACCTTCCTTAATATTTATTTTTTTTACTATTTTTTTCTTTTTGTTCCTCCAGATAAATTTTTAAAACTTTTTCTAACTGTATAAATTATTTGGGGGTACTTTGATTGGCATGGCACTGAATAAATAGATTAATTAAGGTAGAAATATTAATTTTTTTACATTGACCTAAACATGAGAAATTTAATTTTCTAATTGTTTAGATATTTTATTGGTGGGAAAAGTGTTTTGTATCATATTAATATAATTTCTGGTTTATCTTGGTATGTAGACTTTCAACTATATTATATTGTCTGCAGTTATTTTAAATGGAGTTTATCTTTCTATTTCTTGCTGCAGGACTTCCTTGATAATATGTAGAAATGCTGATGATTTATGTGATGTTATAGTGTATTCTGCAACTTTGCTAAAGTTGTTAATTATTTCAAATAGTTTTTTAGTTGATTCTCTGATTAGCTAAGTATATTGTTACATCATCTGCAAAGAGTGATAGTTTTGGTTTCCTCATTGGCTATTCTAATTTCTTCAATTTATTTTTCTTATCTTAGTGCTATAGATAGCACTTCTAGAACAATATTAATTATTAGTGGTAATAATGGATATTCTTTCTTCACCCCTGATTTTGCTGAGATGGCTTCTAGCTTACAGATTACAGATACTTCTTGCTGATGATTTGAGATCAATATTATGTATTTTAAAGTAAGCTCTATTTATTCCCATGCTTTCTAGTGTTTCTTTTAAAAATAGTAATAGGTATTGTATTTTGCCAACAGCCTTTTCTGGAATGATGAGGATAATCATATGATTTCTCATGATTTGGTTAGAGACATGGTCAATTATGTTTATAGTTTTCCTAGTATACCAGTTCTGCATTCCTGGTATAAATCCCTCCTTGTCATTGTATGTAATCCGCATGATATATTGCTGCAATCTCCTTGGTACTATTTTATCTAATATTTTTGGCTTCTTTATCCATTAAGAAAATTGGTCTATAGTTTTCTTTCTCTGTTTTCACTCTTCCTGGTTTAGGTAATAGCATCATATTTGTGTTATAAAGGGAATTTTGATAGCACACCTTCTTTGACCATTTTCCCAAATAGTTTATATAGTACTGGAATTAATTACTCTTTATATGTTTCATAGAATTCACTTCTTAATCCCTCTGATTCTGGTGTTTTTTGATTAGAGAGATAACTGATGACATTTAATTTCTTTTTCAAAGATTTGGTTATTTAAGTATTTTATTTTATTTTCTATTAATCTGGGCAATTTATATTTTTGCGACATTCATTTCACTTAGACTGTCAGATTTATTGGCATAATTGGACAGAATAGATGAATTTTGGTGATTTGGTTTTCTTTCCTTTTCAAAAATAAAATTAATCAATTGTTTATCTATTTAATTGTTTTTTTTCCAGAAAACTATCTTCTTGTGCTATTTATCAGTTTAATGATTTTCTTACTTTCAAATTTCTTAATGATTTTTAATTTCATGTTTAATTGAGAATTTTAATTTTTTTCTAGTTTCTTTTTTCATTTCTTAGTTTTATTGAAGCTCATTACTTGGAGGTCTGTCAAGCCTTATTGTACATTTTGGTTAAATCAGAGAGATCTTAACTATGCTTCAAAAGTATATAATCTAAACCACTTAAAATAAAAAAAAAAATCATCTCTTATCTGAATACATTATCCAGGATTTATTTTGGTTTTTATCAAATTGTTTATTCGTTCATTTATTTATATTTTTAGGAAGGTACAGTCATAAAACTAGACAGATTTCAAACATGTAAAGTGGTCCTTGGTTCTAAATGTAGGCTTGAGGACCCATATATCACTGGCACAGGAAGGTGACAGCTGCACTGTAGGAAAAGATCAATGACACTGGAATCAACCAACTTGTTGCTTACAATTCAATTTCTGCATTTAGTGACAAAGTGTTTTGTTTTCTCTTGTACATAACACATTACATCTTGATTTAGTGAACACAATACTGAAAATACGATTTAAAATAACTGATGAAACTATTATGTTTCTGTGCCAAGTAATTCTTTTAAACATATAATGATATTTTCTCTTTTTAGAAGAAGAGAATGATAATTAACATTTCTTTGGCAGTTATAAGGGTAACTAGATAGTGTCTTAGATAGAATCTCAGTCCTGGAGTCAAGAAGACTCATCTTTCTGAGTTCAAATTTTGCCTCAGACACTTATTATCTGTGTGATCCTAAGCAAGTCATTTAACCCTTTTTTAAATTTTATTTATTTTTTATTTTTTTAAAGCAATTGGGGTTAAGTAACTTGCTCAAGGTTACACGGCCAGTTATTATTTCTGGGTGTGGTGCTGAGTATCTGAGCCCGGATTTGATCCAGGTCATCCCGACACTGGAGCCAGTGCTCTTACTCGCTGAGCCACCTGGCCACCCCTAAGCAATTGGGGTTAAGTAACTTGCTCAAGGTTACACGGCCAGGTGTTTCTGGGTGGGTGCTAAGTGTCTGAGCCCGGGATTCAATCTCCAGGTCTTCTCAACACTGGAGCCGGTGCTCTTACTTGCTGTGCTACCTGGCCGCCCCTTAACCCTTTTTTTGCCTCAGTTTTCTTATCTATAAAATGAGCTAGAGAAGGAAATGGTAAACAGTATCTTTGCCAGGAAATCCCCAAGTAAGGTCACAAAGACTTGGATATGACTGAAATTATCTACAACATGTTAGTTAAAAGTTTATAGAGAGCTTTCCATACACTGTCTCATTTAA
>NW_027186312.1:0-10063 GCF_028583685.1 Petaurus breviceps papuanus | reverse complement strand
TGGAAGCTCCTTGAACCCTTGGCTTCCCAGGATCAGAGTCCTTCTAAGCCTCCCCCCGCAGAACTGTCTCCTCTGACCCTCAGCTCTTAGCTCATGGCCCAGGTCTCCAGTACCCTGTATCCCAGGCCACTATTCACCAATAGCTGGGTCCCCATCCCATCAGAAGTGGTAGTTGTAACTTCAAGAACACATCAATTAAAACAACACACCACTTTAATTATCTCTTATGTGCAAAAAGCTATGAATCAAAAAAACATAGCTGACTATTTCCTGCACTGACGGAATTTAACATCTAGTTGGGGATGAGGCAACTGGTGTCTACAAAGTAATTCCAAGAGGGAAAGAAGACAGATATGGGAGGAGTAGCAGAGCCTTCCCAATGGGATGGAAAGTGAGCTGGGCTCCCAAGACATGTAGTGAGTCCTTAAGAAATGCGAGGTGACTGTCTGACCAGATACCTACCAATAGCTCTGGGGTTTTCTCAAATTCCAACTCTAATTGTCTTCTGCTCTCCCATCTGGAGTAGAGGACGAAAGAAGTACTCAGAATTTAAGCTATATCCTGGGGTTTAGGTCATTGTTTCCATAAGGAATAAGTACACCCAAAAGCCTATTGAAAGTAGCTTTCATATCTGGCAATTAGGTCACATAGTACAAAGTGTACTTGACTTAAGAGTCAGGAAGATCTGAGTTCAAATCCGGCCTCGATGCTAGCCTTGTGACACTGGGAAGGTCAATTAACCTGTGACTGTTCCTGGCTAAGATCCTGGAGTCGTTTGTCACTTTCTTTTCAAGCTCATTTTCCAGATGGAGAAACTGAGGCAAACAGGGTTATGTGACTTGCCCAGGGACACACAGTAAGTATCTGAGGCTGAATTTTAACTCAGGTCTTCCTGATTCCCAGCTCAGTGGTCTATCACCTGAGCCACCTAGATGCCTTTATAAGTCTTCATTGTGTGCCAAACAGTGTGAAAAGGGCTGGGAGTAGAAATACAGATGCAAAGAGAGTTCATGCCCTGAAGGAATTTCCCTTCTCATGTGGGGAGACAGCAGTCATGAGGAGTCGTGATGTAGAAGGAGTCTCTCCAGCCTCCTTGTCTGTGTTTCTGAGCTAGTGACCTTCCCCTTCATGGTCTCACACTGAGCAGACATGTGCCCAGATGCACATTTCTAGAAACAGTCACAGCCTAGACAAGGGATGACCAGAGGATGGGCCCTCACCTTTATGGCATGTCTGGAAGGGGAAAACGGGGACAAGGGCAGATGTAACCTTCACTTCCCCAATTCTGAGAACAACTGCAGTGATGACATCTAGTGACTGACACAACCCATTCCCATAGGAATGAGGCTCTACCAGGCTTTTCCCAGGGCCCAGGCTGGGATCTGTCCATGAGCCAGACCCTCCTTCTGCCTCCTTGAATTCTCACCTTCTCCAGCAGAGGGAGGCAGTGAGGCAGGCCCATGAGCAGAGTCAGGGGAGGGACCGCCAATCCTACCAGCTGTGAGCTCCTGCCTTCTCTGCCACCTCCCCAGGGATTGGAGTTTTCTCTTTGTTTGGGGGAATATACTCCTGGGGCACAGAGAGAAGCCTCCCTCCATTTACCCAAAATCAGCTGCAGCCATTCCTACATCAGTCACTAACCAAGATCTTGCCTTTGCTCTTGAGGTCACACCTTTGGGGACAGAAAAGAGTGAGGCTCCTCCCCTAGAGGCAGCCCCAGCCATTGGGACTCAGTGTGGCTCACAGGGTCCCTGAGGAGAGGCTCCTGGAGACCTGGGCCTCTTTTGCATATGGAGACCCAAGGGCCCTGCAGGGAGCCCTGCTCAGGACATAAAAGCTTCTGCTTCCTTGCTGCCCTCCCAGGGCTCTGAGTGCTCTCTGTGCAGGTGTCTGAAGGCCAGGATGGTGTCCCCATGGCAGCTCCTCTGGCTGCTGGTGCTCTGGGCTCAGGGTAAGGCACAGCAGAGCAGGGAGGGGTTGAGAAGGTCACAGGTTTTTATGAATTAGAAACGTGATGACGACCCCTCCATCCAGTGGGTGAGAAAGTTTAGGAACAACACGGGCAGAAGGGGACTGACAAGGATTACCAGGCCCCATATTAGCAACATTGGGAAGCCTGAGGGAAAGATGGTTTAATCTCAGGTTGACAGAAAATACAACTACATGTTAGTCACTTGAGATTTCCATGGTCTTTACAAATTGACTCATTCATATTCCTTAAATTGGACATTCACATGTTTCTTCCTTCCTCTAATTTTATTGGTTTCCTAGATTCCCAGGAAGCCATTGTGCTGACCCAGTCTCCAGGATCCTTGTCCAGCTCTCCAGGAGAGACAGTCACCATCAGCTGCAAGGCCAGTCAGAGTGTAACAACTAGTTCTGGTACAAGCTTGTTACATTGGTACCAGCAGAAACCAGGCCAAGCCCCCAGGCTCCTCATCTACTATGCTACCAACCTGGCAGATGGGGTGCCTGCCCGGTTCAGGGGCAGTGGGTCTGGCACAGATTTCACTCTCACCATCAGCAGCCTGGAGCCTGAGGATGCTGGAGATTATTACTGTCAGCAGTCTAGGAGCTCCCCTCTCCCACAGTGTTTCAGGCCTGAACAAAAACCTCCCCAGGCTGTTCTGGGGAGTCAGCTCAGAGCAGCAGCTGCTTCCTCTCTGGTCCCCAGGGCAGAGCAGCCCCTGCTCTCTGGGCAGCCTCCCATCTCCCAGGGCTTCCCCCTTATGGTCCCCCAGGTCCCCTCCTTCTAGCAGAGCCTTGTCAATCACAGACCATGCCTACCCAGCCCAGGCAGAGAGGAGGTGGCTCAGCCTCAGGAAAACAATGGGAAAGTCCAGACAGGGGAGACGCTGACCCTGCAGGTCCAGGTGATCTCTTGGCCTCGACATATCAGGTTTCCCTTGTGGGAGCCCAAGTTCCTGCTCAGGAGGCTTTGCTCTAATTCTCTGTGGCAAAGGACAAGAACGTGTTTGTTGCTGATGTTCAGTTGTGTCTGACCCTTTGTGACCCCACTTGGGGTTTTCTTGGCAAAGGCCCTGGAGGGATTTGTCATTTCCTTCTCCAGTTCATCTGACAGATGAGGAAACTGAAGCCAACAGGGTTAAGGATTTCTCCAGGGTCTCCTAGCTAGTAAGTGTCTAATATCAGAGTTGAGATCAGGAACAAGAGTCTTTTGGCTTCCAGATCCAATGCTCCATCCCCTGAGGCCCCTGGCTACCCTGATGTAGACTAGATTCCTTCTTCTTCAGCCCTGGTCACAGTGGTCTCACAGGGCTGGCTTCCTTATGACCTGGGCCAGGCCCAGAGCCAGTGTGAATACTCCAACTCAGCTAGTCACCTTCCAGTTAGAGACTTATATTTCCTGCATCTGGAGGAACATGGACTCATTGGCTGACTCAGGCTAATATATACACCTGGCTGGGTTGGAGGTACTTCCCAGGAGGCATAGGGGTGTTCCTAAGAACTGGCCATCTCTGCTAGGTGTCTCTGATGCTATTCTGTGACCCAAGGGATCTCTTGTTGGAATGAAGGTCCAAGGCCCTGTCCATTCCCTTTAAGACCAAGAGCTACTTGGTCACTACTACTACTACTCAAGGGCCTTCTCGTCAACCTTTGTCACTAAAAAGAAGAGGGGATTGGCTCAACTCCTGGATTCACCTCAGTGGGGTCTTGTGACCCTGTCCTCACCATGTTCCTAGAGTCTTTCCTTCACTCTCATGCATCCAGTCCCAGGAGAGGGCTTGCAGGAAGTACAGGCATGTGCTTACAATGAATTTCTTTATGGGAATTTTCTTATGTGCTGGAGTTTCTTACATAAAATGAAGCCACAGTACAGTGTATAGAAAGGTAATTTCAGGTGATATGGAAACTGAGACATGGGCAGCCTGGGAAATCAGATTTCCTGTTACAGGAGGCACTTGAGGTCAGCTTTAAAGAATCTTAGGGATTATTAGAGTCAGGGGTGTATACAGGGTATATAATATACATTTCAGGAATGGGGCACAGCCTGGTGAAAAGTGTGGAGATAGGAGTTGAAATATCATTTGTGATGGAGAGCAAGACAGCTTTTTGGCTTGGAATGTAGATAAAATGAAGCAGGCTATCAATGAAATCTGGAAAGGCATGCTGATCTTAATGGCAAAGGCTTTAAATGATGGAGTGGTTGTATTTTATCCAAAAGGCCTAAAGAAACCATTCAATTTCAATCAATCAGTCTGTCAATAAACATTTATTATGCATGTTCCCTGTGCCGGGCAGAGGGGGAATTCCATGGTCAGTTGTCTGCTCCAGTTAAAGGACCAGAGATCCTCTGGGCTTGACCATTTATTTCATTTGATATATAGAGACCTTCAGAGGCCTAGGGGAAACTGCCCTGCTATCTATTGATCCAATAAAATGAATTTATTTTCTCAAATACTTAATATGGAAGGAGGAAGGAGGAAAAGAGAAGGAAGAATCAGGAAGAAGGAATCTTAACTCTAGTTGCACCATCCCAGCAAGAGAATGAAATGGGGGCTGAGGGCTGAGGCTCCAGCACCCAACTGTGTTTCATCAGTCAACCATCCATTACCTGGTCCAGCTCCCCACCATCTAGATCTAGACTCCCCAAAGGCTGGTGCTATTTTACAGAACAAAGGAGCTTCGTTACCCAGACAAGTGCTTCAGAGAGGATGGGTGTGTAAGAGCATCCTCTATATTCACTGGGGTTGACCTCTCAGATGCTCTCACAGCACTCTCACTCAGGGGAATTGCATTCTCTGCATCTGTATGTGATTCTTCAAGGAAATTCATTCCACTGACTTTGTAAATTAAAAAGAAGGGGAATATGTTGAGTCTTACATTAAATCCTGAGATCATTAAGATGTCAGGCATGCCATTCAGAGAAACTGTTTCCACTGACAAATCTTCCCATCTCCATCCCCTTACTGGTTGACCCAAGGATTGACCCTTGTGAAGGGGGTCAAGAGTAAGGATTTTAGGGAAAGAGGCTGGGCTGATGCCCCTGGATGCTGCTCCCAGTTGAATAAGACACTGGCTCACAACCTCCTCTCTTTGCCATATACTCAGTAGGTGACCAGTGCATAGATAGAGATGGACAGCTTATGCTTTAATGTTCATCCAGCAATTCCCCTATCTGGATAGTTGCCTGTAGGCTTGCAAGAAATGTTGTATTCCTTTTTCTATCATTTTTAGGAAACTTCATTGATCTCCTCAGAGCATAGGACCATCACAATTGAGAATGACTATCAATGACTCCCATGAGACTTCCAATGTAGGATTTTGACAGAGCACTGTGGAATAAGGTGAATTGTGTTGGAATATGTTGGAGTAGTCAGAAGATATGGTGTGATATTTTGGGCAGATGCCTTTGGAAATTTAGTGGAGACTGACCCATTGATTACTGATGTCAGCTAGGTTTCTCTCTATTGCTTTGGGTAAAGTATAATTTTTCTTTTTTTAGTCTACTGTGTTATGTGTTCCATGGTCACTTGGGATTTCTGGAAGATTACAGATATTTAGAAAGATAGGTTTTAGTAGCAAGAATGAACTCTGCCATTAGCTACTCAAATTCCATGCAGTGACTTCTCTTCTCAGTCATGTACTAGCTCTGTGATCTTGGGGAGCCACTCAATAAGCTCCTTGATTTTCAGTTGACTCATGTGTTAAATTGAGATGAAAAAATGCCGTAAATTTTTAGTGAAATAGGTATTTCCCTGACTCAATCTCTGTGCATGACCTGCCCAGCAAGTTCCTATTATAGCCCTCCTTGTTGGAATGGAGGGAAGTCGAGGCCTTTTTCCCACTCTGGCTGCAGGTGAAACACACTACTTGCCTAAATGTGTGTGAATATGGTTTTTTTTCTTTCCCAAGTACAGATAACTGAAGTGCGATTTTTTAAAAAATTTTATTTTAATTGAATTTTTTTAGTTTTCAATTTTTTTCATCAAATGCTTTATTAACTCCTAGTTTACATCATTCATTTCTGCAAGATTTGGAGTTACAAATATTCTCCCCGTTTTTCCCCTACCCATCACCAATAGCGATCCCACTGGATATCTCCTCCACCAATCTGCTCTTTCCCATATCTTCTCCCATACACCCTCTGACCTTTCAATAGGGCACGGTTGATCTCTATGCCCCAGTGCCTGTATATTTTATTTCCCAGTTACATGTAAAATAATATGAATAATATTGTCTATATGTATATTTTTAAACATTTGATCTGAAAAGTTTGAATTCCAGATTCATTCCCTTCCTCCCTTGTCACCCACCCTTACTAGAAAATAAACAATTCAATATAGGTTGAACATGAGTTGCTATGCAAAACATTTCTATACTGGATATATTGTAAAAGACTAATTATATTTCCCTCCCTCCTATCCCACCTCCCACTGGTTCTATTCTCTACTTTGATCTTGTCCCTTTTCAAAAGTGGGTGCTTCCAACTTCCCTCCGCCCCAGCCTGCCCTCCCTTCTCATCCCACCTCTTATCCCCTTCCCCCCTACTCTCCCACAGGGTGAGATACCCTGTTGAGTGTGTATGTCATTCCCTCCCTAAGCCAAATTCAATGAGAATAAGGTTGCCCCTTCCCTTTTGCCTTCCTGTTCTTCCACTCCATTGTAACCATTTTCCCTTGCCTCTTCTATATGAGATAGTTTACCCCATTCTGTCTCTCCCCATTTCCTCTCATTATATTCCCCTCTCACCTCTTAATTCCACCTTTTAAGTAGCATCCCTTCCTATTAAATTGGCCCTGTGCCCTCTATCTATGAATACCTGTACACATATGTACTCACATTCACATATGTATTCATACAACAATATGTGCTCATATATATGTATATACATACATATATATATATACATATTTCTAGTCCCTTCAACTATTCTCATACTGAGAAAGGTTTCATAAGTTACAATTATTGTTTTTCCATGTAGGAATGTAAATAGGTCAACTTTGATAAGTTCCTTAATGATTTCTTTTCCCTGTTTACCTTCTCATGCTTCTCTTGCTTCTTGTATCTGAATGTCAAATTTTATATTCAACTCTGGTTTTCTCATCAAGAATGCTGGAAAGTCCTCTATTCCACTTAATGACTGGATGGCCAATTAGTAGGAAATGATCAGCGTCACAAAGCTCTTGGATTCTAAATGATCCCTCTTTCAATGAGGATGAAGGATTTTACTGCTAAGAGGGACTGAGACAATGATCAACATAAATCTCTCCTTGAACTGACTGGGTTTTTTTTGTAGGGCAATTGGGGTTAAGTGACTTGCACAAAGTCACACAGCTAGTAAGTGTGCCCAGTGTTTGAGGCCGGATTTGAACTACTAAATAATGTTTTCCCCTGAAACATGATACTCAGTTTTGCTGGGTAGGTGATGCTTGTTTTTAATGCCAGCTCCTGTAACCTGAAGGGGAATCATGCAATAGATTTCTCACTCTTGGAGGTAGGCTTGGGATTGGAGAAACCCAAGGATACTGATTTCCTCAGCTAGTGATTACTGGTAGCAGGAGAGTTTTGTAATGCCTGCATTTGGAGACAACAACTACCCCGTGGGAGGGCCAGCCCAATTACCTGTCCAATTCCTTTTCTTGTTCATTGTTTCCCATTCTGATGTTCAATTCCCACTACCTTGGGAAAGCGTAATAGGGCATGGGTATTTCTATTCCTTGATCAAGTCTCTTGTCAGTGAACCCAGGTATTTTTCCTTTTAAGCAAGTATAGTGCCAATGCAGTATTTAAAACATCCATGATCAAGATAGACTGTGACTGTAAGTATCCTATGAGGTTTGATTCCCATATATTCCAAACTCTCCAGACAGAGGATAGCACTGAAGGATTTATTCAGAACCCAGAAAAACAAATTCCAAAACCAGTAAGCCGATCTATCACAGTACCAAAGATATTCAGAAACCAAATAACACTGAGAGCCAGGCCATCCTTTAGCCTTCTCACAAACTAACTTCCCACCAAATACAAGATCAATATTTACCCACAAAACTCTCTATCTCCTTGCCTGAGCTCCTCTGTCCCCAGTTGTCTCCACCTGTCTGGCTAGCTCTCTACCAGCTGCCTATGGGCTCTGCTTTCCCTCAGCAAATTCCTCCAACCACAGGCTCCATGTAACTACATTCAGCCCATTAGGGGCACAGTTTATCTTCACAGCAGGGAAGCTTCAAACTTCCCCCTAGGTCTATTAAGGGGCAGGGAAGATCTTCAAATTCCTGTTCCATTAGAGCATGTCAGGTCCAGGAATCCAGTACCTAATGTAGAAGTGATTTGCTTGGTACCTTGAGTAACTTTCCATGTTCCCTATTGGGAAGACCTAAGAAAAGAGTCCAAGCTAAGATTTAAGGGGATTTCCCTGGGTGTGAGTGTGTGAAGAGCCAGAGATTACAGGAAGAGTTTCATTCTCCTATTGAAGGGCAGTGACTCAAACTGTGCCCAGAGCAGAGTGTGGAGAAGGGTAAACCCAGCAGGCTTCTTGGTCCTGGTGGCAGGAGTCCTTGTTCACCCACTTTACTCCAGACCATGCAGACATGCCACAGTTTACTTAGAGATGGCTGAAGGTCACCTGTCCAACAGCCCTCTTAGTATATGGATGGAACCTCAACATCCTTGCTCTGCATCCTTAGGGATATCCTTGGATGGCCAATTAGTGGGAAGTGATCAGCATCACAAAGCTCTTGGATTCTAAATGATCCCTCTTTCAATGAGGATGAAGGATTTTACTGCTAAGGGGGACTGAGACAATGAACAAGATGAATTTCTCCTTGAGGTGACTTTTTTTTCTTTTTCAAGGGCAATTTGGGTTAAGTGACTTGCCCAAAGTCACACAGCTAGTAAGTGTGTCCAGTGTTTGAGGCCGGATTTGAACTCAGGTCCCCCTGACTCCAGGGCTGGTCCTATATTCACTGAGCCACCTAGCTGCCCCTTGAGCTGACTCTTAAAGAAAGTTCAGGGTCTTGAAATGGAGGGTTGGAGTTAGGAAGTGAAACATGAGAAGGAATGGGGGCAGGACAGCCCATGCCCAGGCCCAGAGAGAAGGTAAAGCCTTCTGTGTGTGTGTGCCACCAGGGCAAACATCAGGAAGAAGAATGATGTCATGCCTTAACAAACATTAATCCAACAATCGTTAGCCAACTGTACCCAGATCTGGAGAGTTTGCTAGCACAGCAATATTCCTTTCCAGAATCGGTTCTAATATTTCTCAGCGAAGGCACTAACAAAATAATATGCTTGGAGTTATGAGGACTTGGATTTGATTCTTCCTCGCTGCTGAATCTTCATAAACAAACAACCTTTCTGAGTCTCTATTGTCTGTACATTCCAATGGGGCTAATAGGAGCTCTCACCTTCCCAGGGTTAGGAGGCTTAAAAGAGCCCACAGAGAGGGTTTACAAATCAGACATTTCTGTATACATGTGAGCTCTTGCTCTACTACTCTGCTCACCAAAACTATTTATTGCATGTCCCCCGTGACAAGGAACACCTGGCCCTTTACTCCCTCTTAGGTGATTTCTCAGGTCCCTGTTCTAGCCCTAAGAATCCTTGTTGCTGGGGGGCGGCCAGGGAGCACAGCGAGTAAGAGCACCAGCTCCAGTGTTGAGAAGACCTGGAGATCGAATCCCAGGCTCAGACACTTAGGACCCACCCAGGAACACCTGGCCGTGTAACCTTGAGCAAGTTACTTAACCCCAATTGCTTAGGGGCGGCCAGGTGGCTCAGCGAGTAAGAGCACCGGCTCCAGTGTTGGGATGACCTGGATCAAATCCGGGCTCAGATACTCAGCACCACACCCACAAATAATAACTGGCCGTGTAACCTTGAGCAAGTTACTAAACCCCGATTGCTTTAAAAAAAATAAAAAATAAAAAAGAATCCTTGTTGCTGGGACTTGGAAAGAGGGTGAGGAACATGAAGAAGGGCTCCTGTTCCTCCTCCCTCTGACCAGGAGAGGGCACCACTGTATGTCCTTTATTCTCAAGAGGGTCAATAATGTCAGGAAGGGGATGTCTTGACTTGTAAAGGAATGGAGATAGCCAGGGGA
>NW_027186311.1:26123-30770 GCF_028583685.1 Petaurus breviceps papuanus | reverse complement strand
ATTGTCTTTCACCAGTGGACAAATCTGGCAAAACAACATCAAAACAGACAAAGTACCAGCAAAAGAGCCATGTCTCCTCAGTCCTTGGCAGCTCAGGGGGCAGGTATCAAAAGTCCAGGGCAATTCAAAGTGGCCCCCAGCAATTCTCTCAGTCTCTCTCTGCCTCCACAAGGTGCTGCTTCCAAAAAGTTCTTCTGCCTCTCTCTTGTGTCTCTCCCAATCTACATCACCATCTCCTCCCAGTTGAGGACTCTCTTTTTACATCAATAAGTCCATCACTCAGGTGGGATTAACAAGCTCTGGGTTTTAACACAATCAATTTGAAAACCAAGCCAATACAGGGGAATCTTTATATTCCATTACTATCACATGGGCGTAGGGGAGAGATGTGGAGAAAATTTGGAACTCAAAATCTTGTGGAAATTAATGGATTGTGGAAATTAAATGAATGAATTGTGGAAATTAAAAATAAATAAATAAATTTCTTAAGAGTTCAGCAAATCTTTTTCCTTCCCCCCACTCAAAAAAAAAAGAAAGAGGGGAGGGGAGATAGGGAGAGACAATTTAGAATTCAAAATCTTATAGAAATGAATGTTGAAAACCAATAATTAATTTTTAAAGAAATAATTTCTTTAAAGCCTGGAAAATCTTTAAAATCTAATGAGTCAGAATCTCTCATTTTTGTAGATGAAATATTAAGATCTAAAGAAGAGAAATGTCTTTACTGAGTCCAGAAATGTAGCAAATTGGCTAGAATTTGTATCCTCATTTTGTAATATCAGAAACAGAGCTCTTTCAACTGTACCATACCATCTTTTTCAAAGCCTTAGTGTTTGACTACTTTACCTAGTGGCATAGGCATTTTTTTTGGCAGAGCAGTCACTTGAGGTAGAGAGTAGCTACAGAGCTGGAAGTCATTGTATATACAAGTTTTCTTTTCACTTAAGAATGTCGTCAACAACTGTACTGCTCTCCCATGGATTTAACATTGTTGGAATTTAGTGTCAGCAGGAAAATATTTTATTGTTTTTCATTTCCCAAAACACATCTTTAGCTTGTTTTTAGGAAATTGCATCATGGTATTATTTCAGTTCATCCATAAAATTATTCTCCCAACATTCCTTAAGATAAATTGAAAAGAGTAATCTCTACATTTTCTTTTCAGCTTATTTGATGCTGTATGTTGTGTGTAGAATATTAATATTGGTTTATTGATAATATAAGGAAAACCCTTCAGACACAATGATTATCCAGGCATTGACATTAAATATATATCATTAGTATATCTCCTTAATCATTATTTAGGTATTTGACTAGAAGTACCAAAGCACAAAAAGGCAGATGAAGTTTAAAAGGGTGATAATTCATATTTTAGACTGATGACATATACAGTTATTCAGGGTGATTTAGGAGTAATCCTGTCAGTTGTGGTAGGGAATATTAGACCACTTAGACTTTGTAGACCGGGAAATGTGTTGATGAATGTGTTAAGCCTGTTGAATAAAACCTAATTACAATTGATTAAAAATAATTCCACCACGAAGAAATGAGGCTATAATTATAGGGTTGTTGGGGTTTTTTGCTGTTGTTGTTGTCACTGTTAAAACAACAATAAATGTCAACCTCATCAAAATGCCATTCCATTTATTCACTGAAGGTGATGGGAGGGGAAAACATCAAAATAGGAGAATGACAGTCAAAATAATGTAGTGAGGGTGGATTTGCAGAGATTAAGACTATTACTGTAGCTGTAAAGACTTTGAAACCTACATGGAATGGCATCTAATTGGACTCTGGTGACACCACTGTTTGGTTGTGCACCACAGTCAGTGTGGCATGTGTTCTTAATGATCAAAAATATAGAATGCCAGAGTAGTAGATTGATCCCAGAACCATTATTGGTGAACCATTTGAAGAGGATATGTAAAATTCTATATTGTCTGAAAAATTTCACAATGAAAAAAAATATATTACTTAAGGAAGAGAAAAGGAAAGAAAGAAAGAAGAGAGAGACAGAGGAACAGGAGGAAAGAATCTCACTTTTCATCTAAAAAAGGGCAAAACAAATTAAGAGCAATGATTGAACTACTAGCTTCTCTGAAAAACAGAAAAGCAACAATTCTGGATAAGATCTATTACAGCTGGCTCAAATGCTTTACAGTATCCAAAGAATTAGTAGCAAAGCTCTTTACCTGTTCACTTTTAGATGAGAAAATGATTTCACCTTTCTTAATAGAAGACATCATACACACACACACACACACATGAGTGTATGTGTATTGTCAGTATATGTACCTATACAGGTGTATGGGCATATACACATTTATTACTTCCACAAGGAGCACACAATTTAATAATCATAAATACACATATATATGTATATGCACAAACATACATTCATACACAGATGCAAAAATATATAGGTATATGCTGAAGGGGAAATGGTGGTGTACCACATAGTTCCATTGGTGTAAAGACTTTGAAAATTATTGAATGATAAACCCATGAAAGCTCTGACTCAGTTCTATACTCATGGCATATTTAAAATATACTTAGAAGTCTATCTTAATAGATCATTTAATATTTACATGAAACATTATTTACTTAAATACAACTAATTAAAACAGTATCAACACACTAATATAAAGAAACTATATATATATATATATATACATATGTATATTAAGTGAAATAGTTTAAATCAATTTTAATGTCATCTAGTCTTAAAATCATTATTCCTTCTAATAAATGAAATCAAATATGACATAAATTAAAGAAGTAGAGACAATGGGGGCTGGCTCAGATACCTGGAAGACAATGTGGGCCAGCGCAGAGACCACAATGCTGGGGTGTGCAGAGGCCCTGACCAGGCCTGATAAACATGGTAGCAAGTTGACCCACCAACTGCAATGGCTATTACCAGGCCTATCACTGAAGGGATAAGACTAGACAGATCTGGCTACAAAACCCAAAAGGACAGAGTGAAGTTAACCTCACACTGAAGACAGCCTGGCAGGCTTCCAGGAAGCAGCCAGTGCAGCCCTCTGGGAGTCAAGCCCAGCCCTATGTGAGCTTGAGGTTTTAGCCTCAGGATGGCCTGACCATTCTCTGCCTGGAGGGACTTCTGATAACCAGCAGTTGTGACAGTTTGCAGAATTATCAACCCATAGATGCTAAGGACAAAGTGAGAGGTCAGTGCAGTGTGGACTTTGGACATGGGAATTCAGGAGCGTGGCCAGTCTTTGCCCCTGTGGTGAGAACAGTCTGAGGTGTGGCAGCCATGCAACTGCTGCCACATGGCTGCTTCAGAGCTCCTGGCCTTCAGATTGCAAGGGGACCAAGCAACCAGTCTGAGGGGTAATTGCTCTTACTTTAATCTACTTGCATCTGCATTGTGGTCTAGGATGTAGGTCCTGGGGTGCATAACCAGTTTGCTAGAGTGTGGGGAGGCTTCAGAGAAGGCACCCAACTAATAGCTCAAGCAGTGGAGAAAACCTCAGTGATTGGGAGAAAGCTGCCCCCTCTGGTAGCAGAGTTCGACTGTGGCAATAAAGACCAAAAATTAAGTAATTGAGTGGCAACATGAGCAAATGAGGGAAGCATGGCAAGCACAGCACCAACTTTGGACTCCTTTTTGGGGGACTAAAAGGATAAAAGCATGGAAGAGGAGGAAGACAGCAAAGTCAGAACTCCTGCACCAGAAGCTTCCAAGAAAAGAATAAGCTGTTTACAAGCCATAGAGGAGCTTAAGAAGGATTTTGAAAACCAAATAAGAGAAGTGGAGGTACAATTGGGAAGATAAATGAGAATGATGCAAGCAAATTATAAAATGAGAGTCAACAACCTGACTAGTAATTAACATCTTAAAAAATAGACTCACTCAAATGACAAAAGAGGCTCAAAAAGCCAATGAAGAGAAGAATGCCTTAAAAAGCCTAATTTGCCAAATGGAAAAAGAATCTCAAAAGTTCACTAAAGAGAATCATTCCTCCAGAATTACTTTGGAGCAAATGGAAGCTGTGACTTTATGAGAAATCAAGATGCTATGAAACAGATTCATAAAATGAAAAAATAGAAGGCAATGTAAAATGTCTCATTGACCTGGAAAATAGATCCAGGAGAGATAATGTTTTTTTTACCTTTTGGAGGGCAATTGGGGTTAAGTAACTTGCCCAAGGTTACATGGTTAGTTTTTTGTGTGAGTGTTAAGTGTCTGAGATTGGAACCGAATTTGGGTTCTCCTGACTCTGCCTAGATGCCCCCAGGAGACATAATTTTAAAATTATCAGACTACCTGAAAGTCATGATCAAAAAAAGAACCTAGAAATCATCCTCCAAGAAATTCTCAAGGAAAATTGCCCTAATCTTTTGGAACCAGAGGGCAAAATAGAGTTTGAAAGGATCCACCAATTACCTCCTGAAAAAGATCCCAAAAAGAAAACTCCTAGGAATATTATAGTCTGGTTCCAGAGTTCCCAGATGAAGGGGAAAATATTACAAGCAGCCAGGAAGAAACAATTTTAATACTGTGGAAACACAATCAGGATAATACAGGATCTGGCAGCTTCTACACTAAGGGATCAAAGGGCTTAGAATGTAATATTCCAGAGGTAAAAGGAGCTGGGATTAAAACTAAGAATCACCTAC
>NW_027186311.1:16879-26113 GCF_028583685.1 Petaurus breviceps papuanus | reverse complement strand
AATAGGAAGGGTTGATACTTAAAATGTGAAATTAAGAGGTGAGAGAGGATTATAATGAGAAGACATAGGGAGAGATGGAATGGGGTAAATTATCTCATATAGAAGAGGCTAGGGAAAACTGTTACAATGGAGAGCAAGAGAAGGAAGGCAAAAGGGAAAGAGTCATCTCTATTCTCAATGAATTTGGCTTAGGGAGGGAATGACATACACACTCAATGGGGTATCTCACCCTACAAAAGAGTAGGGGGGAAGCGGATGAGAGGGGGGATGATGGAAGGAAGGGCATCCTGGGGGTAGGAAAGTTGGAAGCACCCACTTTTCAAAAGGGACAGGATCAAAGTAGAGAATAGAACAAGTGGAGGTGGGATGGGATGGAAGGAAATATAGTCAGTCTATCAGAATATATCCACTATGGAAATGTTTTGCATGGCTACACATGTACAGACTATGTTGTATTGCTTGTCTTCCCAGTAAGGATGGGTGACAAAGGAGGTAGGGAAGGAATCTGGAATTCAAAGGTTTAAAATCAAATGTTTAAAAATATATTATTATTATTATTATTATTATTATTATTATTATTATTATTTTACATGTAACTGAGAAATAAGATATACAGGCACTGGGGCATAGAGATCTACCACACCCTACTACAAAGTCACTGGGGGTATGGGGAAGACATAGGAGAGAGAAGATTGGGGGAGGTGATATTGAGTAGCATCGCTGTTTTGGGGTGGTGGGAGCAGAAAAAAGGGAGAAAAATGTATAACAAAATCTTGGGGATATGAATGATGTAAAGTAAAAAAATAAAATTTTAAAAAAGAAGAAAAAGAGAAAAGATTATTAATGAAACATTTTAAATGCATAGAAGAGAGCAGAAAGAACCTCAGAGGAAAAATAGACAAGCAGAAAAGCTTTGGGGCCAATTTGTTAAATTCATTATATACTTAAAGGTGGAGGAAAAAACTGCATATAAACAATTTCATACATTATACTCTTCAAAAGTTTCTGTATACGACAATATTTATCTTTGTTTATGATTGTCAAACTCAAGCCAATACGTAAAATTAATTAATTAATTAAAGAAGTAGAATTAATGCATCATATTAAATATTTGTTGCATATGGATCACACCAAGTCATAGTTGTTGTTTTGTTCTTCATTTTCAAAGATGACCCATGACATCACAGGCTGATATCTTAGCTTCTGTGTGAATTGGATTTAAGTGAGACGCAGTTGCACAAAGGTATCTGTCTCATTCTCTCTTCCAAAGTCTTCAAAGTCTAGTGGCAAGACAAAAATTAGGATGACTGGAGATGTTGCAAGAGGCAATGGATGACCTCAGTGCCTTCAATTACTGACCAAGCTCTACATACTCCACCATGTCTGCTTTAGCCCACAATAATGACTTCATGGCTCTTAGAATAATTAGATTTCATCTACCATTGCACTGGGGGAAATTTTAAGGTGTAGTGTGTGACTACTGTGCATACTACTGTTTCTTTGAGGCATAGGTTGAGTGTCAGGACCGCTAACCAATACAAACAGTGCCAAGTCATGTGGCTTAACTGAAAAATACATTAAATATTCCCTTCATCTTTTGATATTTATCTCCACTGATTTCTCACTATTTTTTAATTGATAAATTTAAAATTCTTAAAGTACATGAATGAAAAATAGAGACTAATGATTTCAAGATTTAATATAGATGACAATTTGAATAAACAGATAAAGGCAATATTTAAAAATATCTTGTTTTTCTATAGGCAAGACTTCTTAAACATAAAATTATTAAAGAGAAAGTAGTAGCTGAAAAATTTAGGAACTGAAGAAAAATTTCAATAGAAGAACACATTAAAAACATTGAAAATTTTGGCAATTGATTCTAATCTAAACAGACATTTGATGTCCTAGAAGATGAACCATAAGAGATTTGAAAGACGTCTTAATAAAATATGTATGATTTTAACAAAACCTTGGGCCCATTTCTCTGCAGTAGTTATAGAAAGATGAACATAGTTACTAAGAGAATTTATTTATAAAGAACATGATAAAGGCTGACAAAATAAGCAAATCATTGGATTTACTGAATGCAGTGTAAAGAGGTTTGTTTCTTGACAGAACAATTTAAGTCGCTATGAATGAAGATCAAAATCATAGACCTTCCATAACTAACATGCTTCAGTCAACAATATGTTAAAGAGTTAGAGAACAAATGCCTAAGTCATTTATAAAAATGGGGAATTTCTTTTTATGGCGATTCAGAATCAGGTCAAACCAAACAGAAATTATAAAAAGAATTATTCTTAAAATATCTGGACTTAATCATATTTAAATGTTTAAAAAAATAGGCTTATGTAATATCTCACCATCAGCTATAAAATCATCAATATCAACAAGATACTAAAAAGACATTAGAACCTAGCTAACAATATAAATCAAAAGCTAACCATCTTTCAAGTACAAAAATGTGATAAACTCCCAGACTACAAATACATACTTCAAAATATCCTTGAAAACTCGACCAGTGAAAAATACCGGAACTAAAGGATTTTCACAGTTGAAACTATCACCTACAATCACCAGGATATAATGTTAACTATAAACATCCTAAAACTAACATTGAATGTATGCCACCATACCAGTAACTGACAATATGATATGGAACTAAATTCATTCAAAATACAAAGGCCTAGCATTAGAATTCAAATTCATGTAGGAACAGGATGTGATATATATAATCACTGTTACCTGATTTGCTACTGAATTTGCACCATGAATGCTCTCAGTGAGCTTGGGTTTTCATTAATAATATTTAAAATTCAAGTTTTAAAAACTAGCTATTTTTCTACCTGTGAAATAATACATAAAATATTAAATATAAAAGAATAAGATAAAGAAAGGAGTTTTTCAAAATATTGTTTCTATCTCAATTCCAATAAATAAGATGAAAACAAACATTTTATAATAATATCATCAGTAGTAGTATTCATGACGATAATGATAAAAATGATGATGATAGCTGACATTTATGTAGCAATTTAAGGTTTCCAAAATACTTTAAATACGTCATATTTGATCTTCACAATGACTCTGTGAAACAGCTAACACAGGTGCAATTACACAAATTTTATTGATAACAAACAGATCCAGATGGACAAAACAATGTGTCCAATATCACTAGAAAATTCAGGGAGGACTTGGGACTAGAACCATCATTTCTTCATTGAGAAACTAAAAACTAATCTTATTAAATGCATATATGTTATTCCTATCCCTTTATCATTTGATAAGTTCTAGGCACTTAGGAGAAATTCTCTAACATTACCTAAAATAAAAAAGAAAACTCCAGTACCTTGGTCCTTTATAGCAAAATGACTCATGGAGAGAGATTATATCAAGTTGAGAGATTCTGAAAGGTTCCATTGAGGAGATAGCATTTGAGTTGGCTTTAAAATATTAGTAGAAATGGAAAAAAAGGTAATTTTTCTTTATTTCTTTTATCTTTCCTCTCATTCGGGCCTTAGATATAAATGAAATAATAGGGTTCTTAAGAATATATGGGAGCCTAGGGTGGCGAGGTGGCGCAGTGAGTAAAGTGCCGGCCCAGAGTCGGGAGGACCTGAGTTTGGGTCCGGCCTCAGACACAACACAAAAAAATAAAAAATAAAAAAAAAAACTAGCTGTGTAACCTTGGGCAAGTTACTTAACCCCAATTGCCCTCCAAAAGGCAAATATATATATATAGGAGCCAAGACTTCAGTGTTCAACTAATGCACATGAAATTTGTCTGCAAGATATTAAAGTATTATACATACCATTGCATGATGATTGGGAGAACTCTACCCTAAAGTCAAATCACTAGAGATGATGATAACCTCTCAGAATTCTGTTGTTAATGATTAACAAACTCCCCATCCCAGTGATCCTGTATCCTCTGATGTCATTGTGTTTACCCTGTCCTCCACCCTTTTCAGTCTTCTTATTCAGATCTCTCTTACCTAATTATTGCCCCACACACACCCTGCTCCCACTATAATGTCCCATTCTAAAGTTCCTTACTCCTGAGCAATTTTAGACTATTCCCAAAGGGCAATCAAACTGTGCAAACCTTTCGATCAACTGATACCACTAATTGGTCTGTATCCCAAAGAAATTTTTAAAAAGGAAAAGGACCTACTTGTACAAAAATATTTATAGAAAGTTTTTGTGGTGGCAAAGAATTAGAAATTGAGGGAATACCAATCAATTGCAAATGACTAAACAAGCTGTGGTATGTGAATTAATGTTGTATATGGAATATGATTGTGCTATAAGAAATGATGAGCAGGCAGATTTCAGAAAATCCTGGAAAGACTTACATGAACTGACAGTGAGTGAAGTGAGCAGAACCAGGAAAACATTATACACGATAACAGCAATATTGTGAAATGAACAACTATGATAGATTTAGCTCTTCTCAGCAATACAATGATCCAAGACAATTATAAATTACAAAAGACTAATGATGGGAAATGCTATCCACATTCAGAAAAAAATATGAAGTCTGAATGTAGACTAAGAAATACTATTTTCACTTTTTTTAAATGACTTTTTTTTCCTTTTCTTCTGTTTCTTCTTTCATAACATGACTAATGTGGAAATATGTTTAACATGATTGCATATGTATAAACCATATCTTGGGGAGGGGGAAAGTTGGGGTGCAGAAAAATTAAGAACTCAGAATGTTATAAAAAAGAATTTTGAAAACTTTCTTTGCATGTAACTGGAAAAAATAAAATACTACTACTACCACTAATAATAATAATAATGCTATCCTCACATTTCACTCTGTTATCTGGAATATCTGCTTCATAGTTGAAAGGCATACTTTTGTCTTCAACTTTTTTTCTTTCTCACTTTCATTTTTTATCTACATTAACCTGGCATTCAAGGCACTCCACAAACTAGACAAATCTACACTTACATCCTATTCATCCACTAAATGCTGACATTCGTTTTTCTCTGAATAGATCTTTTATTTCTGTGTCATTGTGATTTTAATCATATCTGTAATTCCATCTTGCCACTAAATTTCTCTCCATCTAATAAAGTCTTGTGATTCAAGATATATCTTAATGCTACATTCCCCCTATATATTTCACACAGATGTCATCTCATTCATCTGAATTTCAATAGCATTTTTATACAACTTTTATGACTCTGATTTGTTTTTCAGTTCTGTTATCAGTAATAGGAAGAAAGAAGAGTGTGGTTGCTTAAGTGTTAAGATCTGATATCAGAAAAACTTCAGTTCAAATCCTACTTCAGAAGGTTCCTGGTGATCCAGACCAGTCACTTAACCATTCAACCTCAGTTTTGTCATCTGCTAAGGGATAATAAGTCCTACATCAAAGGGTACTTTATAAACCTTAAAGTATCATAAAAATATTGGCTACTAGATTATAAGTTAATTGAGATCTGGAAAATTATTTTATCCATTGTATCCCCATTAGCCTATAACATAGTTCCCTTCAGGCCCTTAATAAATGAATGAATAAGAACAAATGAACAAAGACATAAATGTGGAAATGAATAACTGAATCTAGAAATATTAGTCCATTACCTCACTATTATTAAGATGCGCCCAAACAAATAACAACAGAAGCATGTTCTGAGTTCATGTCTGATTCTCTTAGGTTAGACTTCCTAAAATTAAGGAATATAAATATTTCACATGGGCATTCCAAAGACAGAATTATAAAGGATAGGTTAAAATATATCAGTAGCAACTTCATTAATAAACCAACAAGGTGAGCAAATCAAACCAACACATTAATCAATAACAGACTCCCCCTGCAAAAAAATAAAATAAAATAAACACAAATTTCAAAATATAGTAGAGAGAAGAGAGAAAAAAGAGCTTGATTCAATAGACAATATACAAGCAGCACATTTTTTTTATTTAGAAGAGTACGGAAAGCTCCATTTGTTTACTGTGTTTTTATTGTTTAATCTGTTATTGGTTCCTAATTTTCTAACACTTATAAAGTTGAATCTTGCTTCTATTTGCCTGGAACTCATATGTACCTTTGTGAAGTGCTCCATGTGTTGAGCTGCATTTTTGAAATTTTTGAAATAAAATTTTCCATTGCATTTGCCTAAATGAACCCTCTCTTTCTGTGATTGCTTTAATACTTTATTCTCAAGTGTACATGCTCTAATTATTTTCATGATTTCCATTAATGTTTTGAGAAAGGGAACAAATCACCAGGCTCATTGAAAGAAAATTGTGACTGAAATGGAATTAAAATATGTTGTGTCTATATTATATATGGCTATATACGTTATATATAGGTACACATTTTATTTATATGTGTGTCTATACCTAGATGTGGAAATCTCTATTTTCCTTTGTTGAGAAAAAGCTACATTTTGTTCTTTAGGTAGGATTGATATTAAGAGAAGTAGTCTCGGAAACGCCAATTCTCAAAGTACTTGTTGTAATAGAAATAAGTTCAGAAAAGGAGAAGTAGGACAGCGATTCATTTGTTAGAAACGAGCCAACAAACACACTTACTTGCAGTAATATGCTTAGAATTTCGCAAGAATTAATTTCTGATGGTCTTCTTCCCTTTACTACTACCATACCACTTCGATTTTTCCCTCCTTAAAATTAACTGGCTCAACTCTTCTCTAAGAAAATGTGGACTTTCCTTGAACACTTGCAATTTCTCACTCAAGTTTAATGTTCCATGCACAGGAAAGAAAGCTGGGCTCAAGAGCTCAGGGTATGATGAGTATTATAAAGATTCCAATCTACTGCAAAGAACCTATGAAATAAGATGCTGACCACTTCCAGAGAAAGAACTGATGAATATAGACGTATGCATAGTAGTGTTTTAAACATATATGTATATATTTCATATATATATATGTATACATGTACATGTGCTTATGTGTGTTGTGTGCATGAAATGGTGGTCTTTTCTAGTGTTGGGTATGAGGAGAAGGAGGAAGACCATTTGGAAAGCTAAAATGTAACAAAAAATAAAAATTTAAAAAAGGAATTCAGTGTAGAAGATTTTCTGGGAATATCTAGTTATTGAGAAGAGGAATTTAAACAGACAGGAAAGCAACAAGCATTCATTCAGCTTTTGCTGTTTGCTAGGTATTATGCTTAGCACTGAGCATACAACTACAAGCAAAAGACTGTCCCTGACTCCAAGGAGCTTACATTCAAAAGGGAGAATACAACACAAAAAAAGAGATCTGAAAATCAACAGGCAATTGGGGTGGGAGAGGTGTTAATCCTGGGAATTTAGTGTAAAATTCAGGAAATCAAAAGCACAAAAAGAAGGGGAAAGCAGGTTAACTGACTCGAGTCCCATCCCAAAACAGAGAAGGTGACCAATATGCCAAAAGATGTTCCAAGGTGAGATCACAGGGGAAGGTGGTTGTTTCAGGATAAGGAAACCTCAAGTGCTGAGGGAAGTTAAAAGGTGAGACAACTGAGATGGTTTCAGTTCTGGAAAGCCAGAAACAGAATCGGTAGACAGCATGATATAGCAGATAGAGTGCTACCCTCGATTCCAAGACTTCACCTTCTCTTATAAATACTAGTCATGTGACTTTGGTTAAGTCACTTCATTCTTCATTGCCCCAAGTGATCTATCCTAGTAGATGAAATTCTTCACTGAATCTCTGTTTATCAATGAAGTGACAACTCAGACTGAAAACAAAAACTATTAATTTTGATTATTTAGACTGCAGTTTGCATTGGTCTTCTCACTTGTAAACAAGAATATTAAAGATTAAATATATTTTAAATGTTTCATTTAAAAAGGAAAAAAGAGATCCATAAATCCATCTAATCCAACTTTTTGAGTGTTTCAGGACATAGTGTAATGAGTGTAATTGAAATATTTAGCAAAAAACAAAAAACCCTCAAGTATTTTTAATTAAAATGCCAGATACAATGTAAAGATGTATTTATAACTACTTTTAATAATTATACTGAAAAAGACTTTTAAAAATGGTTCACTAGAATGTCCTTAAATAACATATATGACTTAGTGCCTGTGGGGTCAAGGAAATATAAATAACTAGTGACAAGTGATCATAGGATCATATACTTCTAGATTTGAGTGGGAAGAGACCTCAAAAGGTGAAACCCCCCCATTTCACAGATGTGGAAAAGTAGTCCTAATGACTTTAAAGTGCCTTTCCCAAGATCACAATCCCAACTGTGTTCAAAAATGGAACATAAACATTTCCAAGTTAAAGGCAAGAATTATTCCACTAACAACATTTTAATTTGCATTACTGCTTAAGATAAATATAGGGCAGCTATATGGCACAGTAAATAGAGGCTAGAAGTGGAGACAGGAAGACCTGAGTTTATCTCCAGCCTCAGGAACTTATCAGCTGTGTGAGTAATTTATTTAACATTGTTTGTCTCAGTTTCCTTATCTGTAAAATGAGCCAGAGAAGGAAATGACAAATTACTCCAGTATCTTTGCCATGAAAAACCTAAATGGGGTCAAAAAGAATAAGACATGACTGAAACAACTGAACAACAATGAAAAGAATATTTGCCTTAGTGAACATTAGTTAGTATTTTAAGGGCAGCTTGGTGGTACAGTGGAGAGAGTGTCAGTCCTGGAGTCAGGAAAATACATCTTCAAATCTGACCTCGGGCACTTGTGTAACCCTGTGGAAGTCACTTAACCCTTATTTGCCTCAGTTTATTCATCTGTAAAATGAACTGAAGAAGGAAATGGCAAGCCACTTTGCCAAGAAAACCTCAAAAGACTCAGTTCTTTACATATTTTAGAAATGAGGACTTATCAGAGAAACTGACTGTGAAAATTATTTCCCAGGTTCTGTTCCATTCTAATCTTGATTACATCAACTTTGTTAAAGCAAAACATTTTCAATTTAGTGTAATCAAAATTATACATTTAGTAATGTTTTCTATCATTTGTTTGGCCTGAATTTTTTTTTCATTCTTCATAAATCTAACATGTAAACTGTTCCTTGCTCTCTGTGATAGTAATGGCAATTAAAGATTCCCCTGTATTGGCTTGGTTTTCAAATTGATTGTGTTAAAACCCAGAGCTTGTTAATCCCACCTGTGGGATGGACTTGTTGATGTGAAAAGAAAGTCCTGAACTGGGAGGAGCTGGTGAGGTAGATTTGGAGAGACACTAGAGAGAGGCGGAAGATCTTTTTGGAAGCAGCACCTCGTGGAGAGAG
>NW_027186311.1:0-11879 GCF_028583685.1 Petaurus breviceps papuanus | reverse complement strand
CAATCTAGGCTACAATAAGAAAGACAGTGAACTGCACTGAAGGGGGGATAGGCGTGTCATGCTTGCCCTTGTCATAGTATAGATTATTACATCAAGTCTTAGGCATTAAATTTCAATAAGGGGATCAATAACCTAGTGAAAGATCATCCAAAGAAACAAACCAAGATAACCAAGATTGGGCAGGAGCTCAAATGTATTTCACATGATATTCAGCAAAAAAAGGAAGTTGGAATGTTTACTCTAGAGAAGATTTGTGGGAAAATAATGATAGTTGGCTTCCAGGATTTGAAGGACTTTCAAATGCAAGAGAGATTTTACTTGTGCACACTGGTACCGGAGAGCAAATGCAATAAACAGAAGCAGTGGATATAGATTGCAAAGACACACATTTAGCATAGAGGTAAGAACAAATTTCCCAACAGGTGTACAAACCAGAAAATGAATTGTCCTCTCTTGAATACAGTAATTCCCCCAATCATGGAAAAGCTGAATGGCTGTTTGTTTAGATATAGTTTGAACAATACAGTGAAACAAATGGATTCTGAAGTCCCTTGTAACACTGAGATTCATAACAATTCACTGGACATAATAGGAGAGTTATAAATGTTTATTCAATTGAATTGATGTTTGTTTCTCAAATTGTTTAAAAAAGATAGATAATTTGAATATGTAACTGAGGTAATAGTGTATTAAAATATTGTTGTTATAAATGGTTTGATTAAATGATATATTCTTAATATGGAGAGAAGGAATACAGAAATAACAGTATCACTTCATATAACTAATAAGGACTTAGACAATGGTCTCAAATATCTCCACAAACAGAACTCATCCTGCTACATATGTCTCATGTGTATGTGTGTTCACATATGTGGTATACAGCCCTTCACCATGCAATGACTAAAGAAGTAACTGATCCTGTCAAGTCAGTGAGAAAAAATTGTTCAAACTTATTTAAGCAATGGCCCTTCAGCTAACCCTTTTAAACCCACAAAGTCTAACTTTTAACTTCTTAACTTTAACTTTTAACTTAATAGAGTGTTTCACTTTTGGCTTTTTATTTAGTATTCGTTCCATGAGGCACTATATAAAAATGGCAAACCCCATATATCAACTTGTGGGGAGGAAGAAAGCTAAAAATGGCTTTAGATTTGGGGAACTCTATAGAGCACTTTAGAATCACGTGGCTATAGCAGATATGATGAAAACACAGCAATCAATCATTCTGACAACTGTACTTCACCTTTAACCATGAAACCCACGCAAAAAAATCCAACAATATTACTCCATCATGCTGATATTTCATCTCACGTTTTCTTTACAATAATATTAAGCATTTTACAGCAAATGTTAGTTGACAGCAATCACAGTGTTCCAGCTGTTACATATTCAAATGCTATCCTACAACCCTCCCAGTGGCTTAGCAGGGAGAACCTTTTGATACCTCATGAAAAATGAGCATTTTGCATTTACCTAGGGAATCGGGGTACCATTTGTTATGGGTCCAGCTGTATAGTACTAATTACAGTTTCCTTCTACTACTTGTCAGGGGAAGACCAACTAAGTCCTTTAATGTGGGTCTTTGGGAATGAATGGAATTAGGCCATCTATCAAAAAAGACATGATAGTCATAAATAATGATATATAATAAATTTCTAGATATTTATCTTTACTTCATGATAACATTTTTTAAAGTTTTCACATTTCCTTCTTACTTTTTCATATACAATAGCAATAGAACCTCAGAATTGTATGGGAACTTTGAGACTGGTCCAGCAAGAATTTGCCTTACCACACTGCCAAAGATTTTTTTTTTGCTTGAATGACTCTACTAAAAAGGATCTCACTCTCACATGAGAGAAAACATTCCTTTTTTGCAATTATATAAAATATTTCCATATTAGTCATTTTATATAAGAAGATTCACATTAAAGAAAAAATGAGAGAAAGTAAAAAATTAGATTTTTCAATCTATATTCAATCAATATCAGTTCTTCCTCTGAAGGGGGACAGTAAGCTTCATCAATAGTCCTTTGATATTGTCTTGCTGTATTTGGACATTATATTGATCAAAATAGCTAAGTCATTCATGGTCCTTCATTGAACAATATTGCTGTTGCAGTGTAAAATTGTCTGGTTCCATACATTTCACTATGCATCAGTTCATGTAAGTCTTTCCAATTCTTTTATGAAATCATCCTGCTTGTCATTTCTTATAGTACAATAATATTCCATTACAATCACATACCACAGCTCATTTAGGTTTTCCCCAGTTAATAGGAATCCATTTGATTTCCAATTCTTAGCCACTACAAAAAAGTTTTGCTATAATATTTTTTGTACAAATAGGTTCTTTTCCTCTTTTTCTGACTGCAATCATGGTGAACACAGAAGACAAAGCTACTATCTGGTCCAGAATCCTTTCTGAAAAAGTCAAAGGCTTTCACAATACTGCAGGCCAAATGCTTAAAGAAGAAGATGGTTATAAAAAAAGCTCTGTAAAATACAGAGAAAAGTTATCTATGAAGAAGTTAAAACTTACCATGAGTACAGACAGATATACAGAAGTGAAATCCAACTGGCTAGAATGGTACACAAAACTGGCAACTACTATGTACCTGCCGAACCCAAGTTAGCTTTTTTGATCAGAATCAGAGGTATCAACGATTTTATCCCAAAGGTGCAAAGAGTATTGCAGATTCTTTGTTCCAGCTAAATCTTCAATGCGCTTTTGTTAAATTTAGCAATGGGATTCAACTAACATGTTGGGGATTGTAGAACCATACATTGCATGGGGTTACCCAAATCTGAAGTCTGTGAATGGCTTGATTTACAAACATGGTTGTGGCAATATCAACAAACAGAAAATTGCCCTGATGGATAATGCCCTTATTGCAAAATATTTTGGTAAATATATAATTATTTGCATGGGAGACTTTATTCATGAGATGTACACTGTTGGTTAGTACTTCAAAACTGCCAACAACTTCCTGTGGCCCTTCAAATTATCTTCTACATGACACAGAATGAAGAAAAAGACTGCATGTTTTGTGGAAGGTGGAGATGCTGGTAACAGGGAAGACTAGATCAACAGACTTATTAGAAGAATAAACTAAAGGTCACTACCATGATTATTTCTAATGGTTTGTTAATAAAAATGCCTGTGACAACATTGATATTTGCTTTATGGGTCACATTTCTGATTAATCAGGCTATATTTCTCACCTTATCCTTAAAGCAGAATAAAGTTCAGGGCTAAAGACCTAGACAGATAAGCCCTGGAGAACAGAGTAGGGGTATATCTGGTGGCAAATGGATCCAAACCATTAAGACCACATAAGCATGTTGCTTTCAGACATTTCTTGCATACTGTACCTTACAAAATAACATGTTTATTGGAAAGAAGTTGTAATTCTATCTGAAGTACATGTAGCTGTTACAGGAGAAAACAACTTTTATTGTAGGAAGTGTTTTCACAACATCATTGTGGACACAAATATCCTCCTTATTTAGAAAATTTGATTAAAATGTACTTTTACATATACATATATATATATATCAAAAGTATGCACAGTTTTATACCTTTTTTGGCATAGTTCAAAATTGCCTTCCAGAATGGTTGGATAAATTCACAACTCCACCAACAGTGCATAACTATCCAGGTTTTCACACATTCCTTCCAACATCCAACATTTTTATTTTTTGTCCCATTAGCCACTCTGATAGGTGTGAGGTGGTATCTCAGAATTCTTTTAATTTGCATTTCTTTGACCAATAGTAATCTAGAACATTTTTTTCCTATGACTATAAATAGCTTTGATTTATCTAAAAAACCTGTTCATATTCTTTGATCATTTATCAATTAGGGAATAACTTGTATATAAATTTGATTCAGTTCTCTATATACTTGAGAAATGAAGCCTTGATCAGAAATACTTATTGCAAAATTTCCTGTTTTGTGCTTTCCTTATACTGTTGATTACATTTGTTTTTCAGCAAAAAACATTTTTTAAAATTTTATACAATTAAAAGTATATACTTTACATTTTTAACACTCTATATATTTTCTTTGGTCCTAAATTCTTCCTTCATTCATAAAAATTACAGAAAAAACTACTCCATGCTTTAATTTGCTTATGGTATCATTTGTATATGTAAATCACACACCCATTTTCACCTTAATATATGTTATGAGATGTTGATCTGTACCTAGCTACTGCAATGCTCTTTTCCAGGTTTCCCAGCAGTTTTGTCAAACAATGAGGGGTTTTTTTTTGACAAGATCTTGGATTTTTGGATTTATCCTATACTAGATTATTATGGTATTTTACTAGAATGTAATTTGAAGTTAATATATTCCACTGATTCACCAGTCTATTTCTTATCAGTACCAGATTTTTAAAAATATTTATCTCTTCATAATGAAGCTTGAAATGTGGTAAGACTAGACCACCACCTTCTTTCCCATTTTTTACATTAATAACCTTGATATCCTTGAGCTTTTGCTCTTCTGTGTAAATGCTATTATTTTTTCTAGCTCTATAAAATAATTTTTAGCAGTTCAATTTGTATGGCACTAAATAAATATCTTAATTCAGGTAGAATCATCATTTTTATTGTATTGGTTCATTCTACCCATAAGCAATTAATATTTGTCCAATTGTTGAGATTTAAGATTATTTGTGTGAAAAGTGTTTTGTAGTTGTGTTCATATGGTTTCAGAATTTGTCTTGCAGGTAGATTCCCAAGTATTTTATTGTCAAGTATAATAATGGTCAGCAATTATTTTACATATAATTTATCTCTCTCTCTATCTTGCTGCTAGACTTTCTTGGTAAATATAAAAATGGTGAGGTTTATGTGGGGTTATTTTTTATCCCACACCTTTACTAAGACTGTTAATAATCTCAATTAGTTTTGTAGTGGATTCTCTATTTTCGAAGTACAAAATCATATCATCTGCAAAGAATGATAGTTTTGTTTCCTCACTGCCTATTCTAATTGATTTGATTTCTTTTTCTTCTCATTCATATATCTAACATTTCTAGGACAATATTAAATAATAGAGGTGATAATGGACATCCTGACTTCACCCAAATTATATTTGGAAGGTTTCTAGCTTCTCTCCCTTACACCTAACTGTAATGGAAATGCAAATTTAAAGATCTTCCCTGCCCTTAGCTCCTTTGATAGGCTTAAGAGACTCTGAGAACCTTCCTTTATTTGAAAATATACTCTGCCTCCTAATAGGCTGAATGTGGTCACATGGAACCTGTGGCAGGAGGCTTGGTTTTCAGGAATGCCCACACCTTGATGCTGTGTGATTGGGCAGTGGGACAAGAAGGTGGTTACATTCTCTGACCCAGGAGAAGGCTATATAATCCCTGATTTGTGGCTTTGCTTTGGGGCTCACTTTGAGAAGTGTTCTGTGATTTGATCAGATGAGACTCTGGGAAGCCACTGATTAGAGACCCCCGGCTTTGAAAAACCCAGATGTTGATTTGGTATGGATGTAATGGTTGGGCAGTTTGGAAACCTGTCTACTTGATCTGTTTCTCTGTCTTGATAATTCTGTCTGTATACTCTAAAGTTTGGGGTGCTGACCTTTTTCCCCTGAACTAGGTAAATGATACATATTTGACTGATTAAAGTAAGCTTGTTAACCCATTTTGAGTTGCTTTCATTTAACAAAGCAGATCTAAGAACCTGTGTTGGCAGCCACCCTGGGGATGCTGGTGTGCTTGATGATACAACAGGATACTCAGTTTTACTGGGTAGGTGACTCTTGGTTTTAAACCCAGTTCCTTTGACCTCCAGAATATCATATTTCAAGCCCTTTGATCCCTCAGTGTAGAAGCTGCCAGATCCTGGGTTATCCTGATTGTGTTTCCACAACATTCAAATTGTTTCTTCCTGGCTGCTTGTAATATTCTCTCTTTAATCTGGGAATTCTGGAGCCTGGCTATAATATTCTTAGGAGTTTTCTTTTGGGGATCTTTTTAGGAGGTGATCAGGGGATTCTTTCAACCTCTATTTGACCCTTTGGTTCTAAAATATCAGGGCAGTTTTCTTTGAGAACTTCCTGGAGAATGATTTCTAGGTTCTTACTCTGATCATGACTTTCAGGTAGTCCAATAATTTTTAAATTCTCTCTCCTGGATCTATTCTCCAGGTAAGTCGTTTTTTCCCATGAGATATTTCACAATGCCTTCTATTCTTTCCTTTGTTTGGATCTATTTAACAGCATCTTGATTTCTCATAAAGTCATTAACTTCCATTTGCTGCAATCTAATTCTGAAGCAATGATTCTCCTCATTGAACTTTTGAGATTCTTTTTCCATCTGGAAAATTCAACTTTTTAAGGCATTCTTCTCATTGCCTTTTTGAGCCTCTTTTGCCATTTGAGTTAGTCTATTTTTTAAAGTGTTATTTTCCTCACTCAGGCTGTTGACTCTCATTTCATAATTTTCTTGCATTGTTCTCATTTCTCTTCCCAATTTTTCTTCCACTTCCTTTGTCTGCTTCTTAAGGTCCTCTATGGCCTGTAACCAGCTCATATTTTCCTTTGAAGCTTTTGGTGCAGGAGTTCTGACTTCACTGTCCTCCTCCTGTTCCATGCTTTGCTCCTTTTTGTCCCCAAAATAGGAGTCTAAAGTTGGAATCTTCTGTCTGCTTTGTTTCCTTTGCCTGGTCATGTCGCCCCTCAGTCACTTGACCCCTGGGCTTTTGGGCACAGTAGGACTCTGCTACCAGACAGGGGAGCTTTCATCCCAAATGCTGGGGTTTTCTCAGCTGCTGGAGGTATTAGATGGGTGCCTTCTCTGAGGTCTCCACACTCTCTGGCAAGCTGGACACACACCCTAGGACCTCCACCCTAGACTGCAATCCAGATCTGAGCAGTTTAAAGCAAGAGCAATTACCCCTAAGACTGGTGCTTGTCCCCCCTGCACTCTGCAGGCCAGGAACTGAAGCTGCCACGTGGAGCTGGCTGGCTTTGCCGGTGTCTCAGTGGCTTTTCTCCCCAGGGGCAAAAGCGGATGCACTCCCACTTACTGGGTCCCAAAGTCCAGCCTGCACTGACCTCTCCCTTTGTCCTTCACATCTATGTGTTGATAAATCTGGAAACGACCACAGCTGCTGCTCATCTGGGGTTCCTCTGTCTGGCTGCTCGTCATTTCCACCCTGGGTCTAAAGCATTGGTTTGGGGCTGGGCTCAGCTCCTAGAGCGCCACACTGGCAGGTTCCTGCCAGCCTGCTGGGCTGTCCTCAGCAGGAGGTTAGCTTCTCTCTGTCATTTTGTGGGTTCTGCAGCTCCAAATTTTGTTTAGAGTCCCCTTTTTACATGGATTGGGGAAGGTAGAAGCCGGAGCCCAGTGGAGGTCCTTCTTCCACTCCACCATCTTGACTCCGCCCCTACTGTGAATAACTTTAAGGTTCTGGTCACTTAGTGTAGTGAATTCCCTATTTATACAGCAATAAACTGAAACAAAACATTCACAACAATATGGCATAACAACTTATTACTAAGGTGGCCACATAGTCTTAAACAAAACATATCATTCAGTAAGTCACAATCTCCTCAATCAATATATAGCACCTATCTAAAATCTTTAATATTTATTGGAGGTTGGCTTCTAATCATCCTAAAGCCAATCATCCTTAAGGAGTAGTCATCCTTAAGCTGATCATTCTTCAGGTGTAATGGAAAGTACAAAGGCTATCCACCCATAAGTCACAGTAAGTCATAATCTTGTCAGTCAGCAAGATGTATCCCAGTAAAGGTCTTTTCATATTAAGAAGAGGCTGATTTCTAAACTTCATGGTTCCTATTCTACTCTCCCAGTCCTTTCCTGGATTAACCCAACTCTTGCCTGTATTCACAATTCACTCCAATCATATCTCATGGTGACTAGTCCACTCTAAGCCCTTCACAGTTTGTTTCTGGGAAAACAAAACTTAACAGCATCCCAAAATTGTTTGCACACATTAAAATTAGCAGAGTTACAACAATATTCACACACATTGCCAGCACTATCATCTCAACTCACTTTCTGTCTGACAAAGTAACACAAACCAACAGGCAATGCTTCTCTCTGAGAAATCAAACACAAATCAGCAATAAAGTCCTAGGATCTCTGTAAACAGTCCTCTTCTAGGGCTTCTGGATCAGCAGTAAAGTCCTTTTTTAGGACTTCTATCTAAAAAAGAACAGACAATGTTTTTGTCTGACAGACCAACAGAGTGCTACAGAGTGCCAAAATAATAAGCATTCTCACTCTGAGTTCTGCTTGGAACCAACTCGTGCTTAAGCTTTCATCTGCTTTGCTCCTTCCTGTTCTACCCATCATGTTGCATCCTTCCTATAATGCTCTTTTGGGCAAGTTCCTCCCACCATGGGCTCCATGTGATGACATTAGGTTGATTAAGGGCAGGGAAGGTCTCTCCATACTCCCTTAGGACAATTAAGGGAAGCACAATGTATACTGTTTCCAACACAGACTTGATATTATCACAGGCAAGGCTGAAAGACACTTGAGTTACTTAAAAAATAAGGAGCTAAGCACTACTCTGCTTGCTATGACAGTACCTGAAACAAGCAGAAAAGTACCACTTTGCTTGCCATTACAGTTGCTTACATCAACAAAATGGAGATAAAAGGAGATCAATAATTTGGACACACAAACAAAAAAAATCTAGAAAAGAAAAAAAAATTCCCAATTATACACCAACGTGGAAATTCTGAAAATCAAAGGAGAGACTAATAAATTGAAACTAAGAAAACCACTGAACTAATCAATAAAGCTAGAAGTTTGTTTCATGGGAAAAAAACTGACACTACTGTTAAATTTGATTTTAAAAAAAGGAAAGAAGAAAACCAATTTGCTAGTAACAAAAATTAAAGGGGTGAATTCACTACCAATGAAGAGGAAATTACTATACTTGTTAGAAGCCATTTTGCCCAATTATATTTCAATAAATTTGGCAATCTGAAAGAAATGGATTAAAATCTACAAAAATATATATTACCCAGATTAAGAGAAAAAGATATAAGATGCTTAAATAACCTAATCTTACAAAAAAGTAATTGAACAAGCTATCAGTGAACGTCCTAAGAAAAATGTCCCCAGGGCCAGATGGATGCAGAGATGAATTCTGTCAAGCATTTAAAGAACAGCTATTCTGAATACTATATAAATTACTTGGAAAAATAGGCAAAGAAAGATTCCTACCAAATTCCTTTTATGACACTTAAAAAAGGTGTCAACATGGGACTAGGAAAAGTCAAAACAGAGAAAGAAAATTGCATAACAATTTCCCTAATGAATACTGATACAAAAAATATTTAACAAAATACTAGCAAGGTAATTACAGAAATATATCACAAGGATCATGAACTATGACAGGGTGGGATTACTATAAGAAATACAGGGCTGGTTTAATATCAGGAAAACTTTCAGCAAAATTGACTATATCAATAACAAAACACAGAAATCATATGATTTTCTCAAAAGATGCAGAAAAAGACCTTTGGCAAAATAAAGCACCCATTTTTATTAAAAACACTTAAAAACCATAGGAGTAAATGGAAGTTACCTTAAAATGATATATAATATTTGTCTAAAATCATCAGCAAGTGTTAGTGTAATGCCAAGCAAAGGCAACTTCCCAAGGTTCAAAATACCAGTATAGGTGCTCTCCATTTTACTCAGTGACAAATTAAGGACAGAATCAAAATATAGCATAATTCAAAATACAGCATTTACCAAGTGTAATTCAATAATCTCCAAGTACTGCTCCACCCCTGGACATTACCTTCATTTAATCAGTCACAAAGTCCCTCTTCTAAATACTACTCCACCTCTAGGCTGTACAATCATTTAGTCCATCATGAAGTCCCTCTTCTCAAATGGAGATTAGTTTCCAATCATAAGTAAAGTACATTCATTTGTTCAATCACAGAACACAAAAAGGTCAAAAGTTCCCCACCCTTGGATCACAATTGAATCTACCCCAGAGTTACAACAAGCTTAAGCAAAGCATTTAATACCCAAAGAGAGGTCTTTTCTTCATCTTGATAGGAGGCAAGTTCTCAGCTATGTTTATTTTGGGGAAGACAAAGCTTAGCAAGGCCACAAGATACTTGCCAGTGTCTTCATTAATTCATTCTCTGTCTGCAGAACAATTCTAGGACCCCTGAAAACATTAGCAAAACCCTCTTCCAGGATTTCTGTAAACATACAGCAAGAAAATCCTTCTTCAGAGCTTCTGAACCAACAGCAAGGTTCCAAGGCCTCTGCAACAACAGGACTGTCTTTCACCAGTGGACAAATCTGGCAAAACAGCATCAAAACAGACAAAGTACCAGCATAACAGCCATGTCTCCTCAGTCCTTGGCAGCTCTCAAAAGTCCTGGAAATTCAAACTGGCCCTCAGTAATCCTCTCAATCTCTCTCTGCCTCCAAGATGCTGCTTCCAAAAAGTTCTTCTGCCTCTCTTTTCTTGAGTCTCTCTAAATTTATCCCATAACAATAAGATAGCATAAGAAAATTTATGGGATACAGGCAAAGTGGTACTGAGGGGAGAATTTATTTCTTTGATTACTATAAAGCCAATCATGAGCAAATCTCCTGAGGACTGCTACTGTGAATAACTTTTTCTTTCAAATGCTTTATTAACTTCTTATTTACATCATTCTTTTCCACCAGATTTTGAGTTACAAATTTTCTCCCCATTTTTCCCCTACCCACCGCCCCAAAATAGCAGTCCCACAGGATTATGTTCACTAAACATGTTAGTTCAGTGAAATTATCAATTTTTACTATGATTTGTTCTTTGACCCACTTAGGATTCATTTATTTCATTTCCAATTAATTTTAATCTCTCTTTCCATTGTCTATTGTTGAATGTAATTTTACCACATTATGACCTGAAAAGGATGTGCTTACTAAATTCTGCTTTTCTGAACTTGATTGTGAGATTTTTACATCCTAATACATGATCAGCTTTTGAGTAGTTGACAGATACTGCAGAGGAAAAGGTATATTCCTTTCTATTTCCTTTTAGTTTTCTCCAGAGACCTATCATATACAAGTTTTACAGAATTTTCTTCACCTCCTTAATTCCTTTCTTTATATTTTTGGTTAGATTTATCTAATACTGAGAGGGGAAATTTGAGGCCCCTACTTCTATAGTTTTATTATCTGTTTCCTCCTGTAACTCATTCACTTTCTCCTTCACAAATGTAAATGCTTTTATATCTGATGCATATATATTTATTATGATATGGCTTTATCGATGGTTTCTTGCAGCAAGATATCATTTCCTTCTTTATATCTTTTATTAGATCTACTTTTGCTTTGTCTGAGGTTATGGTTGTTGCCTCTGCTTTCTTTGCTTCAGTGGAAGCATAATAGATTCTGCTCCAGCCCCTTACTTTTACCCTGTTTCAGGTGTGTTTCAGATGTGTTTCTTGTAAACAACATATTGTAGCATTCTGGTTTTTAATCCATTCTGCTGTCTGCTTCTGTTTTATGGTTGAGTTTGCCCTATTCACACCAATATTTGTGATAAATAACTGCATATCCATGCTCCATCACTTGTTTAGACCCTTCTCTTTTTTTATACCCTATCCTTTTGCTTCTCATAAATGTTTTATTTCTGATGACAGCCTCCCCCAATACACCCTCCTTTTATCAGTCCTCCCTCCTCCTTCTTTTATCCCAGTTCCTTTTTATTTCCTTATAGGGTGTAAAGCCAAGAACAAAGAGCTTTCCAGAAGAATGCTACTGTGAATAGCTTTTAAGATTCTGATTACATAATACAGTGAACACTATTTATTCAATAAAAAACCTGAGCAAAACATTCATTGTAAATCAAGA
>NW_027186310.1:3771088-3774762 GCF_028583685.1 Petaurus breviceps papuanus | reverse complement strand
CCTCGGATCCAGCACCGGGGCTGAGGCAGGGCCCGTAGGCCTTCCCTGGCCTTTGACTTTGGTCTCAGCACTCCTGCTCTCTGTGTGGACTATGATGTCTGTGCTTCTGGGCCCTTGAACTTGTTCCTAGATGCCCAGGGTAAATGCATAGCTGTCCTGGACTGAGGGACAACAGGGCAAGACAAGGCCTGGTTCTGGGATTCCAAGTCCTGACCGATTCTAGCTATGGGATGTTTCTCTCCCTGGGTCTAGAGAAAGGAGACAATGACACCAGCAAGGTAGACCCCTCTGGGCTGCTGGGAGCGAAGGCCTGGGCATGGGTTTTGTCATTAGCTCCACTCTAGGGGAAGGCACCCAGAGAAAGGTGTTTTCACTTCCTGTGTGCCATTGATTGGTGGTCAGTTGGTCTGGTGGGGCCAGATCCAGGGAGATCATATTTTTAAAATGCTTTAAAGGCCCAGTGCTTGGCACCACCTCGAGGCCACATGAGACCCTCTAGGTCCTCAAGCATGGCCCTTTGATCGAATGGTCCCTCGTAGCCACATGAGGCCCTCTAGGTCCTCAAGTAGGGCCTAGGTTCCCTATCCCTGGCATAGACGGTTTATAAATGCTTATTAGTATTGGCCTGTAGATCCAGCTTAGAATCATTTTCAGAATATAGCAAATGAAATAGATGAGAGGCTGAAGGCTCAGCCACCCTGAGATACAGTTATCAGCACATTGCAAGTGCGGGTTCGTGGAGGCAGGCTCAGAGCTCTGGCCAGAAGACACCCCCTTCTGCAGCAGTCTTCAGGCACTGCCATGTCAACCTCGAGCCTTGCAAGCTCTGTCTTTCTTTGGTCACATTGGATTTGGGAAGCCTGGGCATTGCCAGGGAAGCTGGGTGAGGTGAATGAGGCCTCCAGACTCTGTAGCAGACTGGGTGCCCTCAGGGAAGGGGGTCTGAGGCTTGGGCATCTCGAGGGCATTGGTGCCCCAGCCCACTGGGTGTGGCCATGGGTGTCAGTGGCATTTTCTGGACTGTGGAAGCCTTCTTTGTGTTGGGGACAAGCTGAGGAAGTCACAGCCCGGGCATTTGTGTTTGCTGAGGGGAAGAATGATGTCTGTTTTCCGTTGCCGTTGGGATGACTGTTAGGCACTGTGTGCTCTGGTCTAGAGGCCTGATTGTGTTCACCGATTCAAGTCAGTCGTGGCCTCATAAGCAGTTTTTGCTTTGTTTTTATAGCCTATTTATTGCATGTAATAGAGAGTAAGGATTGCACTGACAGTTATCAATTCCCATTTGATGGAGAGTTATGGGGCATGTGTTGTCTATTGAAATGTGACCAGAGGATAACACAGCAAGCACCGGGAGACAGCGCCATGTCTGGTCTGCTGGGATTGGAGGAGTGGGTGGGGCACTGTCACGGAGGAGGGCAGCTGGCGGGGGTCCTGCACCAGGGTGGGGGTACAGAGCAGAAGCTCTCCAGGAGCGTCGGCTAGGGGGAGACACCTGCCCAGAGGCATGATGGGAAGGAAATGGAGGGCCGGCCGGCCAGCATCTCCTGAAGGGAGGCCCCTGTCAGAGACGCCCCTCCTCACGGTTCTAGGTTGAGCTGCCATTCCTTGTTTAGCCTGACTGTAGAGACACTCTTTCTCCTGTGCGGCACTGCAGTGTGTCTCTGTGCATGGGTCATTCCTTGTTTAGCCTGACTGTAGAGACACTCTTCTTCCTGTGCGGCACTGCAGTGTGTCTCTGTGCATGGGTCCCTGCTCTGGGCAGGGAAGGGGACACGTCACTGTTCTGCTGCATTCCCAGGGCTTGGAATGGCCCTATCCTTCCTGCTCTGTGGTAGGGGAAGCCCCCTTCCCTCCCCTGATGCAGACCCGCAGAATCAGGCTGCTGTAAGGGGAAGTGCTGGGGCAAAGCTTGGACGCAGAGCACCCTATTCACCAGGATGCCTCTTTGTGAACATCTGGGCCTCGATGACTTGCTGTGGGGGCATCAGAGAGAACTGGGGGGCGTGGTCTGGCAGGTCCGTCCAGGCAGGCACAGGGACCATCCCCACAGAAAGCCTTCCCCGTGTCTGTGTAAGCACCTACTGTTACCAGGCCCAGGGCTACAGAGGGCGTCATAAACCACCCCTTTCCTCCAAGGAGCTTGCAGTCTGATGGGAGGTCACATGTCTAGCAGAATTAGATGCTGAATGTGTACAAAATGGACCCAGGAGAGTTTGGGGAGGGAGGCCACCAGCAGCTCATGAAGAAGATCTTGGGATGAGTCTGTGCACCTTCCAGACAGATCGCTGACAGAGCAGCATTGTGTGTTGGGGCAGCAAGCAGGCTGTTGTGGCAGATCTCAGAGTGTGAGGAGGAGGAGGAGGAGGAGGAGGAGGGTAAAATGCATGAAGAATTGAAAGAGGAGGAAGGAGAGTGGGGATCTGCCACAAAAAGAAGGCTACAGTGCCCCTCCGGGCCTGGGGGAGCCCTGGGCTTCGTGACCATGTAGATGGCCCCATGCTTAGGGCCGTGCTTCTGGAGGGTCACCGTGGCAGGTTTGGGAGGATGGGGGGAGGCAGCCGTGTGATAGGGCTGAGAAGGGGTCAGACCCACGGGAAAAACTCTGGCACCTGATTGGATGGAGAGCTCAGCCCTGGGCTCTGGGTGGACGCTGTCGCTCGTCATTGAGCTGGGCCGAGGCTGGCCAGGAGGGAGAGAAGGCTGCACTGTCGGGAGTCTGCGGTGCTTCCATGACTGCAAGACACTCATGTTTTTAACGGCGGCTTCTTCTGGGTTGTTGCAGGCTGGGGATTCAAGGAGGGCAATGGATGTCGTGCCAGTGATCACATAGCTAGTAGGGTGGGGGATCTGGCAAGGAATATTTATTTTTGTAGTGCTTACTGTGTGCTGGATTCCACACTAAGTGCTTTGTAAATGCAGAGTTACATTTGATACCCACAACAACCCTGGGAGGGAGATTCTGTTGTTACTGTCCCTGTTTGGTGTTGAAGAAACGGAGGCAGGCAGAGGTGAAGTGGCCTGCTGGGGACTAGTGGCTAGTAACTTGTGAGGCTGTTTTGTGCTCAGGTCTTTGAGAGCCAGCACTCCCTGGGGGCTGAGCTGACCCCGGAGCTCTGGCCCTTTGGTTCCAAAGGAGGGTCCTCCCATTTCACTGTGGGGCCTGCAGAAGTCTTCTCTGGGTGCAGCCAAGATGAACACTTTGTCTACTCCCTTTCCTCTGAACTTCTCTGAACCCAGCTGGCGGTGAATGTGTGAAAAGCTAATCATATTGTCATTCAACAAGCATATATTAAGCACCTCCTGTGTACTAGGCATTGACCTAGACATTGGGGATACAGCGACAACGCCCAGAATGACCGCAGCGGTAACAGCAGCCACCACTGCCAGCACCAGCACCACCACTACCATCACCGCCACCGCCACCAGCACCAGCACCACCCCCCCCCCCCAGCCTCAGTTACAGTCTCTGCTCTCCCCAGGTTTCTGGTCTTGAGGAGTCTGTGCATGATTTCCCAGAGGTGAGGAGCCTTGTATTCTCAGTTCTTCCCTTCTGAATTCATGATTGAAATGGAGAAGGCAGGCAGGTAGTGATGGGATAAGTTTATCCCCCAATTACAATTTGGTTTAATTAGTTGAGGATAGTAGTCATGTTTTTTTTCTAGGGCAGGAATTGT
>NW_027186310.1:3761621-3770988 GCF_028583685.1 Petaurus breviceps papuanus | reverse complement strand
ATTAAGTGTCTGAGGCCAGATTTGTACTCAGGTGCTCCTGACTCTGCCAGGGCCAGTGCTCTATTCACTGTGCCACCTTAGCTGCCCCTGTATTCTGTTTCTTAATGAAGTT
This sequence comes from Petaurus breviceps papuanus, assembly GCF_028583685.1. Lineage (NCBI taxonomy): Eukaryota > Metazoa > Chordata > Mammalia > Diprotodontia > Petauridae > Petaurus > Petaurus breviceps. The sequence continues at coordinate 3,770,876 of NW_027186310.1, read as the reverse complement.
TGCTGGAGTGTCCGGAGAGGGCCTGGTACCCAGTAGACACCTACACTGTACTGATTGAATGTGGAGAAATCGCTCCTCCTGGCTTCCAGAGGCCAGGCGACTCAGAGAGTGGCTTCTAATTGGAAACCTCGCTGGAACGAAGTCCTTGGCCTCGAGTCTTGTGATACTTTTCTCATTAAAGAATAACGAGGGATCTCAATCCTTTAATACAGTGAATATGAGTGAAATAAAGCAGCTTCATCTTGCGCGAGGGATGAGCTGTTCCAAGGGCTCCTCAGTATCAAATACTCATTGATACGGACTTAATTGCAGGGTTTGCTGCCGTGAAGGCTGTACAGCTCTCATTTCTGATTTGTTGAACAAGATCACAGGGTGCTTGGAATTGGACCAAAGTCTACATGGGGCAGTTTAGGCCCCAAGAGCAGAGAAGCAGACTGATTTTAAGCAGACAGAACTTGAAGTTCCAAATGGCACAATGACCAACAGCTGTAGGAAACCTCAGAATCTTAGAATGTCACAGCTGTAAGGTCAGAGCTCGTCTGATTCGTCTACCCCAAAGTATAGATTCTGCCTTCAGCCTCCTGGCAAGGTGGCCACCCAGTCTCTGGAAGCAGGGTCTCCCAAGGCAGACGCTCTGTTTGGGGGAAGTGTTTATTGTTAGAGAGTTCTTCCTTCCTACTATGACCAACACCCAGGGACAATATGGAGCACCTGTGGTTAGAGAAACATGCATTTTTGTGGGAAACCAGTCTTCTAAAAATAGGTTCCTTTTCCACAATAGGATCTGGAGGTTAGTGAGGCTGAATTTGCTAAAAGCTGAATGTGGCTAATGATTATTCTACCAAAACCAAGAACAAAGAGGTTTTTCTTTTCGGTTTTTAATTTATTTTTTCCCCTGTGAATGGAGATCCATCTTCTCTTCCTCTTCCCCTTCTGCCCTGGAAAAAGACAGAAAAACAAAACTTGTGGCAAGTGTGTGTAGTCAGGCCAAGTCTATTCTTGCATTGACCGTGTCCAGAAAGGATCTCTCAGCCTTCATGAGGCCGTCGCCTTGGTGAGGAGCTGAGCGGCTGCTTCTTCTCTAGAATCCTGGTTGGTCATTGCGCTGATCCAGGTGCCTGCTTCTTTCAGAGTAGTTTCTTTTTACAGTATCATCATTACGTAATTCTTAACCTTTCTTCTGCTTACTTCACCCTGCATTACTCAATAAATGGCTCCCCAGGTTTCTCTGAGGTGTCCTCTTTGTCATTTCTTTAAGTTCTCTACTATTCTATCATATTCAGAGACCACACTTTGTTCAGTCGTTCCATAATTTTTAAATTTTAAATTTTCATTGATTTATTTTTTCTTTATTTAAGCTTCGTTTCCATTATCCCTTCCCTTTCTCCTTCCCAACAAGCCATCCTTAGTAACAAAGAATAAACAAGGAAAAGGCTAATCACATCTTCCAAGCTGTCAGTCCGTGTGCCCCATGGGTGCATTCTGCCTTGGTGTGTGTTTCTGGGGGCTGAACAGTAGGTGGCCAAGCTGGGAGTTGGCCCCTGTTCTCCAGGTGTGACTCCCGGGCTTTTGTCTAGCCCAGGTGCAAGGGGCCTGGAGGAGACCTGAGAAGGTGGATTAAGGTCTTACCCAGAAGGACTTTGTGGTAGGGACTTGGTTCACTGTCCTTGCTGTTTGAAGGCCTATCTTGTCAGGGAGATTAGAGTTGTCCCAAAGGGCACTGCTAGAGGCAGTCAGTGAAAGTTTAATGGAAGCAGATTTTTTACTTTGGCTTAGTAGTGAGTGTTTTCCTCAGGTGGAGTAGCTTCCCTTGGGGAGGGGGGGGCAGTGAGGGCCCTTTCCCTGGAGGTGTTCCCAGGCGTATGGGCTGACATCTTGGTGAACACCATAGATGCATCCCAGGCTTGGTTTAGACCCGGCTGGCCTTGGTGCCTTGATTATATAACTCCGCCCAGCTCTGCCACTTGCTAGCTTTGTGTTAGTGGGCACTTTACCTTGGTGGGCCTCACGGTCCTTGTTTGTGATAGAAAAGGGTAGGTCCGTGAGGTCCTTCTCTAAGAGGGAAGAGTGTTGGAAGCCAGTGTGCACCGTGTGTCCCGAGCCCTGTGCTCTGAAGACAGGTGGTGACTGCCTTCATAGGGCTTACAGTCCAGTAAGGGGCTGAGATACAAATGTGGAGGGCTTTAACTGACCGCCCAGGGGAGAGGACCACCAAGGGGGGGCTTACGTGACAGACGCCAGCCTCAGCTTGCCTGGATGCCGAGTCGCCCTGGAGAGACCCCTGCTTCCTCTCTGCGGGCACAGCCAGGCATCGAAGGCCACACACGGACCAGGATGACTGCCCTGGCCCAGCCTCACAGAACAGGAGTCAGACCGAGCTCTGGTTCACTGTGGGCATTTTGACAGTTGCTTGTAGTTTATTATGTTGAAGCTTTCTCTGTACTTTTGTACCACGTTCAAATGTTGTCTCAGGGGGTTAGTAACAGGCCTTTGCTGGGATTCCATCCACACCTGGATGCCGGCCCTGTCTCTGAGGGCAGGAAGGGGGCCAGGCTGAGGGGTTTGTTGAATCTGTCTCTGTGCAGGGAGGGCTCTGTGGTCACTTGACTCTCAGAGGAGTCTCCCTAATTGACTTGAGGCCAGAGGTCGTAACTTGGGCTGACAAGCTCCTCCTGGGGCTCTCTGTCTGATCAGTGGCTGTGCCAGAAACATCCGCTCTTACCCAGCCATAGGCGGCCATGAGGGCCTCTGAGGAATAGAAAACAAGTCTTAAGTGGGACCTCGTGCAGGGGCTGGTGCTGACTAGTGCCAGTATAGGGAGAGATGCCCATAGCAGGAGTGCTGGGGAAAGACCAGGATGCCTGGCACCCAGACTACATAATGGCCAGGTTCCTACCGGCTTTTAACATTCTCTTTCCTGTTTCAGTGTTTTCCTTATCTCTGAGCAGAGGCTGTTTTAAAAACTGGGAGCTCCTACTTCTGAGCTTTGGGCTTGCTGTCTCAGGGACGCCCCCGCTGAAGTGGGGTTCAGTTCTGGACGTCGGGGCCCAAGGGCCTGCGGTTGCCCCTTTCCCTCGCTGTGTGAGCTGAGAAGTCACTTTCGTGTCCCAGAGGGTGGGCTTCGGCAGGGCCTTCCCTCACGTAGCGGCCCAGCCCCCTTACTCGGCCCGAAGAAGGCAGGAGGAAGACACAGGACTTGGGCAGGGGCCCACGGCAGGCTGCACATCAGCCAGCTCTTTTGCTTCCAGTGAAGATCGTGTCCAAAGCAGCATTTCCAGGCCGGCTTTTCCTTCTCTCACCTGTTTGTCTGCTCTGTGCTGGGGGCTCGCTGTCAGTGTCTGGCCCTGGGTCCGGCTCGCTCGCCCATGCTGGGGCCTCGCTCTCAGTGTCTGGCCCTGCCGGAAGTGCGGGGTCCGGCTCGCTTGCCTGGAGCCAGGCTGTCCCTCAGGTGGCCTCCCCTCCCCGCCCCTCCCATGGCAGCACCTCCCTAGCCATGGAATGGAGAAGACAAGGTCCCCCAAGCAAGAGCAGCTTTCTTGTAGAGACTGCCATGCCTGTGCTGCCTAGTGAAGCCTTTGATGGTGGGAAGGATGCTATTGCCACACGGGGGATTCATTTAGACTCTTGGAACTTCTGGGCCTGAGGAGCCCTCGTGCGGCCAGTCAGCAGTACTTGGGATCCCTGGAGGACAGGGCAGCTGTTGGGTAGTGTGCGGGGTGGCAGGCCCATCTTCGGCTCCCGAGATCCTCGGGCTAAGGGGGCAGAAAGAGATGGAAATTCAGTGTGGTAGGCCTCATTCCCATGGGACTGTGAGCTGCTTCCTCTGCCTCTCCAAGATGTGCTTATTAAGTCCCTGCCTTGTGCCTAGCACTGTGTTAAACACTAGGCACACAAGAAAAGACAGCACCCACCCTCCGTTCTAGTGGAGGAAGACACCAAGTAAAATGAGGCCACGGTGGGTGGTAAAGAGTGCAGGGAGGAGGGCTGGCCTGGCCCCTTCCTTGAGGTGGATCCTGGGGTTGGCTCAGCGATTGGGAGAGGGATCTTGTGGGGCCGGAGATGGTGGAGACAGGAGCAGAGCCAGGAGAGGAGCAGCAAGAGCTCCTTTTATGTCCCACTCTGTAGGCTAAGCGTATTTGTGGCTCTGGCCGATTCCTGGCCTTTCCAGCTCTTTCCCTTCCCTCCTGGCCTCTCACAGTGGGAAGAATAGTTCACTTTTCCACCTGCATGTCTCTAGGAGTGTTCTGTGAAGCCCAGTGGGGAGAGCAGGGCTCTGCCTGGAGGGGCCCAGGCTTCCTTTGTCAACCCTGCTCATGCAGGATTCCTTTGACCAAGGAGGTCGCAAGCTTGGCCCCTGCCCCTGCCCCATGCTTTCATGGAGTACTTGTGATGTATCCGGCTCTGGAGATCCCATCTTCGTTGTTCCATGGGATGAGGGAGATGGGAAGGTGAGGTGGCCCCTGAGGCTGTGAGCCTGGGAGATGACTGGAGGATGGTGGGCCCTTGAAGGAGATGGGGGAGTCGGGAGAAGGAAGGGTTCCATCAGGGCTCCTCACCTTCACATTGGGACCATGCCCAAAGAGGGTCATTAAATGAGGGTGGCAGGGAGTCATGGGGCCGGGGGGGCTGGAGGAGTGCCCAGAGACGGTTTGGGAGGAGAGGAGGGCTCTGGACAGAGCCTTGGGCAGCTGGGAGAGGGGTGCACCGGAGAACTTTGCAGAACCCTCCTAGCTCTGAGCCCAGGAGACCACGCTTAGTATGGCGCCTCACCTAGGTGTGGAATATTGATGCGTTAGCGTGCCCGCTGGTGGCGACGCGGGGAGGGGGGGAATGCAGCACGGGCCATTTCTAGGCTCATTGCCCAGCCTCCTCCCCTCTGTTGATGATGACCAGTTTCTTCTGTCTCTGCCATGTGAACAAAGTTGTTGCATGTTTTCTCCCCCGTGAGACTGGGAGCTCCTGGAATGCAGGGGCTTTCTCATTCTTTGTGTTCTGTGCCTGGCACTTAGGTGCCTAGTCAGTGTTTATTAAATGGCTGGGTACTGTGGGCCAGGCCTCCTGGACTGGTGAGTCTTCGTTCAGCCCTTGCTGTGAGCAGGGCCTGAGGTGAGGCTCTCTAAGTACTAGCTTTGTCCTGGAGCTCCCAGGGTGACTGGGGTGAGTGGGGTATGACAGGTTCCCTGAGGGGTCTAATGGAGGCAGAAGAGAGAGCCAGGCCAGGGCTTGGGGAGCCTGCCCTTGGTGCCAGGTGATGAGGGAAGTCAGCATACTGAAGGGTCACTTGTACCTCTGCTGCCGTGAGAGCAGCAGTACGAGCTCGAGAGGCGCACAACGGCTCCAGCTGGGTCCCAGGTAGCATTCAGGTCCTGAAGGCCCAGAGTCAGGGAGGAGGGTTGAGAAAAGGCCCTGGAGATCAGTGGTCACTTTGGAGGGAGCAGCTGCCCCAGGTTTGGCAGAGAGAGGAGGAGATGATCTTCCCAAGGATCTGACACAGAAGGCAAGAGGGATGTGGGGCCATGGACGGCGGGAATGGACGGATGGAGTGAGGCATTGTAGCGATGCGGGGGATGGAGGCTGGGCCTGGAGTCAGGGAGATCTGGCTTCACATCCAGCCTCAGACACTTTCTGGCTCTGTGACCCTGGCCAAGTCATTTAACCTCTGTTTGCCTTGGTTTCCTTGAGTGGAAAACGGGGATAATAACGCCCCCCCCCCCCCCCCGCCCAGGGTCGTTGTGAGAGCACTTAGGCGGTACATAAATGCTTCTCGCTTTCTCTGTTTGTAGGGCAGGGCCAGTACAGATGGGGAAAGATGGGAGCTAAGTGGGGGTGGGGGATGGTGGGAGGGGGTGACCTGCTGGAGAAGTTGGGTGGGGGTGGGACCAAGGGGGCACATGGAGATCTTGGACTTTGAAAGGAGGAGGGCCACCTCTTCAAGAGCAGAGGAGATAGAAGGAGAGAATGTGGAAATCGGGACAGATGGAGCTCTGAATGAATGACCTCAGATGATCTGTGAGACAAAATCCTAAGCAGAGGTGGAGGGAGAGGATGGAGTCAGAGGCCTGAGGGAGGCAAGGATGTTTGGAACTCATGGTCTTGAGTGGAAGAGCACGTGGATTAGAGGAGCAGAAAGCAAGATTGTCTTGTTGAAGAGGGTCTAGTTGAGATGGGGGGAGGGGGAGAGAGAAGGAGGGAGGGGGAGAGAGAGGAGAAAGAGAGAGAGAAGGGGGGAGGGAGACACACAAAGCACACCCATCCTCCTCTGTCCTCCTTGAAAGCCATGCATCTTCTCGCTTCTGAACAGTGTGAGTCAGAGTAAAAGGACTTCAGGGAAAGCATCCCGGGGATGTCTGGGAACACCTGAGCACTCATCAGAACAAGGGCGAGGCTGTCTGTGGGGGGTCTAAGAAGAGATGTTGTCACTCCCCTGCACACCTGTGCTCTGGGTGGGAGCATCTTTGCCCAGGAGAATGGCCGGCCAGTTGCTGAAGCCCCCGCTTGCTGCCTCAGACACTGGAGACCCAAAGCCTCCACTCCCCTCCTCTTGGGGCTCATCTGTTCAGTCTGCCGCTGCTTCCTGGTCACCTGGGTTGCCTGCCTTGTGACTCCCAGCTTTGTGTAGGCCCAAATTGGGGTTTGTGAGTCACAAGGAAAGAAGGAGGTGAGCCCAGAGAGACTGGTGGAAAGCATGGATCTGTGGGAGCGAGAGAAAGGACGTTGGATTGGAATCTCTCCCTGTCTGTGTGAGCTCAGGCCGTGTTCCTCATGGATCTAGACATGTTGAGGACGCCTGACCCTGTCCTGGGCCTTCTCGTGTTGCCCCCATTGCAGATTTGTGGAATCTCGGTGCCGGATGGACTCGGAGGCCGGAGGGGACCTGGGTCTTCCTGCTTTCCCAGACCGAGCCCCAGGGGGCTGCCTGCTTGGGAATATGGCCCAGTGGTGTAGCAGCTGTCTGTCCTGCCTCCCTCTTCTTTAGTGTCAGAGCTAGGAGGGGTCTTAGGGACCATCTCCTCCTTTTCCTCAGGAAGAGTTTGGCAGAACAGGGGCCCCATGATTCTTTCTGTGTGGTGCTAGCATGTTCTTATCACCATTCAGGTCTGTGTTGTCTGTGTGTAGGTATATAGACAGATGCAAGATTTGAACCCAGGCCCTCTAACTTCTTTCTCCTCTGCCAAGCTTGAGGCAATGACTTTCTTTTACGGAGGGAGGGAACACTGCCAGCTGGGAGCATCAGGACAGACTTCCTGGAGGAAGGGGCCTTGGATCGTTAGGCTGAAAGGTTTGTATTGGATACTGGAGAAGCACTGAGGGTGTTTGAGTAGGAGAGTGACTTTGGCAGCTCTTTGAAGTTAGACAGGAGAGAAACGTGACTGTGGAGACTGGTTAGAGGCTAGCAGAGGAGTGATAGAATTCACAGGGCTCAGACAGGGCTGGAGTGAAACATGGGGTGTGGGCATGGCCGTGGAGGATGTGCCAAGACCTCCTTTTTGCCCTCTTTTTGGTAGACTAGAGCTCTGTCTGCGAGAGGGTCCGTGCTGAGCTGTGCAGAGCCCTGGTCTCTGGGGGCTTGGCTTGCCCAGCTCCATCCCCGTTATAACCTCCTGGCTAGTGGTCATCTGGCTTTTATTAGACTTAATTGCTCATCTCTGAACTGGACCCTGGAGGTGAAACACCTAACCTGACTCTCAGGTGCTTATCCAGAGACTCACTGATGGGCTCTGCCTCCTGCCTGCCTCCCTTTGCCCTCAGGGCTGGTACATGGAAAGCTTCATTAATGATTTTGTTTTGACAGTGACCCACCTTAAAGACTGCTGGGGCTTCCTGCCAGGTCAGTCAGGGATGACAGTGACCTTCTCTGGGAGTGTCTGCAGCACCACCTTTGGTCCCTCTCCTCCCCTGCCTTCTCTCTGGCTCGCACCCCCTACCCCCTCGGGAGACAGATATCTTATTTACTGGAAGTCTGCATGCCTTCTTCCGCCCTGACATCGCCTCTGTGGCGGGGCTGGTCTCCGTGCCTCCTGCCGCCCTGACATCGCCTCTGTGGCGGGGCTGGGAGCCTGAGTGGTCAGCACAGTGCGCAGGCTTTACCACGGCTCACCTGAACAGTGCTATTCTTGTTCTCTGGCGAGTTCTGCGGGTTCTGCCCCCATTTACAGAAGTCTTCACAGTTGTTCATTAGAAATACTGATGCTGGCGTCTGGATTGCTCTGCTCACCTGCTCCCTTGTGCACCCGTTCACAGAAGCCTCCCCGGGTCTCTGGAATGGCCTCTTCCCTCGTTTCTTACAGCAGAGGAGCTCGCCTTCACCTTCAGACACTGTGACTTCTGTAGTTGCTCCCACTTGAGAGGCATCCTCTTAGTTCCCAGTTTTTGCCTCCACAAAAAGAGCTGCTGTAAACATTTTTCTTAATATTGGACCCTTTCTTCCTTCTTCAGTCTCTCGGCTATAGGGCCTTCAGTGGTCTATCTGGGTCACAGGGCATGAACTGCTTGGTCACCTTCCAACATCATTCCACATGTCTTTCCAGGTCTGCCAGCAGTACGTTCGTGTGCCTCTTTTCCCACAGCCAATCCAACATTGACCATTTTCCTTTTTGGTCATCTTTGCTGCTGAGCTGGGATCTCAGAGTTGCTTTAATTTGCATCCCTCTAATTACTGGTGATCTGCAGAATTTTGACATACTGCTATAGATGGCCTAGGTTTATTCCCTTGAAAGCTGCTTTTTCATATCTTGAGACTGTTTATTAATTGGGAAATGGCTCTTTTTCTTATAAATTTGAATCATTTCCTCATTTGTGTTGGAAATGAAACCTTTATAAAAGAATTTTGCTGCAATAATTTTCCCCTCTTCTTTCCCTTTTACACATTTGATTTGATTTATTTGTGCAGAACCTTTTAAATTTTATATAGTTGGGCTTCTGCCTTGCCTCCTTTTTGACCCTTCTGTTCTTGTCCGGCAAGTAGCTGTTCTCCTGCTATAGAGGGCTGACTCATTTCTCCCATTTCTCTGGGGTCATTGGGGAGCTGACGCTGTCCATGATCATGCATCCCTTTGGAGCCTCTTGGTCTGAAGTGGGAGGTGCCCAGATCCGCCTGCTTCTGTCTCATGCCAGTTTCCAGCTGTTTTCTCAGGTCTGGAGTCCTTATCTCAGCAGCTTGAGTCTTTGTTGTTTGACTACTTGGGAGTTACTGAATAATTACTGCTCCATTTTGTGTGTGTGTGTGTGTGTGTGTGTGAGAGAGAGAGAGAGAGA
>NW_027186310.1:3751268-3761521 GCF_028583685.1 Petaurus breviceps papuanus | reverse complement strand
GGGGGGGGGAGAGGGAGAGGGCAGGAGAGAGAGAGCTGCTGCTTCCAGGCCATTTGGGCCTATTTTTCTTCTTTATTTTCTGTTGATTTTCTGGCTCTTTTTTTCCTCCATGACCACAAGCATTTATCTGTTTTTTTGGCATAGATACTGGAGTGATTTGCTTTTTCCTTCTCCAGCTTATTTCGCAGATGAGGAATTTGAGGCAAACAGGGTTAGTTAAATGACTTGCTTGGGTCTCATAGATAATAAATGTCCTAGGCTGGATTTGAGTTCAGATTACTTAGGATGGCTATACTCTCTGGCACCATCACTTGGAAGTCTGCCCTGAATGGGCCTGTGAACGTAGGGTTCCACAAGGCAAGAGGAGGGGGCAGAAGGCAATGGCCTTTGGCCAGATGATAGACAGTAGTTAGATGAGGAGGGTCTGTTAGGATGGAGATGGCCTTGAATGCCAGAGCCAGGATTTCTGTAGCTCATGACCTTTGTCTGGGTTTGATATGATCCTGGGAATGTGTTGGGGAGATGCCTGAGAACTCTTCTCATGGAAGATGCTCTCCTCCCCTAGACAGCCACTCCCGCCCCGACATCTGCTTTGGGATATTAAGAGGAACCCCCAGTGTCCTGGTCTGCAATACCTGGCCGGGGCCAGACCTGCCTCCATGGCCGGGCACTCCCCCAGAGTCCTGGTCTGCAGGAGTGCCTGCAGCCAGGTGGGGCAGAGGCTGAGGCTCCAGACCTGCCCCCCTCGTGTCATCTCTGCTGTTGCTGAGACTTCCTGACGGCAGCGTCTGATGGGGGATTGCTTTGTTCTCCACACTTGCTTGTCATTAGTCTGAGGCAGCATCTGGTTACTTAAAGGTCTTCAGCCGTTTCCCATCAGGCTCCTTGTTACTGATGCCGGCTGACCTACTTCCCATGAGACCCTGGGAGGAATGTTTCCCACAATTAATCCCTAGTTGGTGGCAGTTGGGTTTTTCCTGAAGGCAGTGGAGATGCCCAGCCGGCTTCCTTTGATGGCTGTATAAATATTATCAGTAATGGAGCCATTTTCTTTAGAGGGACGTTGCTTGGGTTGAGTACATTGTGAGTCACTCTTCCTTGGACCTTTGACACAACCCAGAGTTATCCCTCCCATTTTTCCCATGAAGAAACAGCTCCAGAAAACTGACCGAATTTCCCGAGGGCCCACAGGTCATCAGTGGCAGAGCCTGGAGTGGGGCTCTGGCCACCCTGATGCCCAGCTCTTTCCACGGCCCCGTGTCTCCTTTCTTGGGTCAGAAGACCTAGTGTTGAGCCTGGCTGTGGACCTGCTGTGGGCCTGTAGCAGAGAAGCTCTACCATCCCCCATCAGCTACCATCAATTTCTCGGACTGTTGACCTAGAGTTTGGTGGCATTTTAGAGTCCAGAGCTAGAAGCCATTCCCTGAGAGGTCACTCAGGGGCTGAGTGGCAGAAGTGGTACTTACCTCCAGACCCATCATTCCCTGTCCTAGCCAACTGGAAAGACAAGAGCTCAGCCTCAGAGGTGGACCTTCGTGTCTCTGTATGCCAAGGCCTCTGCTCCTTGGGAGAGAATGGGGGAGTGATCTGATCTCTGCCTGGGCCCATCCACAGTGACAGTGACCACTGCAGTAAACAATGACATCTTGCCAGCTGCTTGCCATCCCTCAGACTCTACCTGAAAACCCATTTGAAACCCCCTTCACCTCACAGAATCTCTCCACAATGATGCCATAGTGTCTACTTAATAACTTTAAAATTCTTAGTATGTGTCATTGGAAGGCAGAGACTGAAGACTTGAAGCAGTAAAGCCACGGCCCCAACGAACCACTGAAGGGAGGAGTCTCTGCCCAGCATCAGGGAAAAGGCAGGATGGCTGTGCCAAGACTTGCTGGCATCTTAGAATCAAAATGCCCAGGGAGAACCCTTGTAAAGCAGTGAGCCCATGGCCAGTGCCAGTCTTCACGGACAGCTCTGGAATCAGAAGATGGAATGTCCTAACAAACAGAAAGCCAGGGCTCATTGCCCTCCACAGGAAGGCTGGTAACCCTCCCCAGATGCAGGGAGAGGACTGGCAAACGCTCCCAGGCCCCTGCAGGCGACTTCACTGACTCCTTATGCTTTATGGAAATGGGCGTTATTGTTATCAGTTACTAGAGCCTGAGCTCACACTGCCCATCTGCAGAGCTGGCATGAAGGGCCAGTGCTGTGTGTGCCCCTGGACATCCCGCAGAGGCAGAATGGTTGTGAATGGAATGTGCTCTGCACAGGTAAATCCCGGGCCGCGATTCTGAACACATGCATTTCCTGCTCCAATTTTCACTGATACAGAGCTTTCCAAAGATTTTGTGGTCTGAGCTTTTCCATATTTGGTTTTGCGTGGAGTCAACTGTCATTCTCAGTTCGTTTTTATGACGCCGATAATGCCATCGTGCAATAAAACGTGTTCAGTTTGTTTGCAGGGAAAGCCCTGCACCCAGTGCTGGGCATTGAGCTGGCGCTTTAGGGTATGCCCATCACTCATGGTATTTGCTTAATAGATGTTTCTTTAACCGTCGTTTATAGTATTTGCACGTTTTGCATGTGAAATGATGACAGTCAGAAAAATCGATTTTGCCTGTTGTTTGCATTTAGACTTAGACATTTGAATTAGGTTTCAGCCTCTCAAAGGCCCTAAGTGCATTTTGTTGTTACATTTAGCTTACTTCCAGAAGGAAACAATAGAGACTTAGGTCATGCCCTTGCTTCTCCATTTGGAAATTCCTCTGCCTAATCGGGCAGATTTGTCTCCTTTTGGCACATTGGTGTTCTCCCATGGTGGGGGGGGGTCCTCCCTCCAGGGCAGAAAGCAGCCTTTGTCTACCTTCCACTCTCTGGAGGCTTCTTCCTGCCCCTGTCTTCCCCTGGTCCTCACAGAGAATATGACTAGGGTGCTTCAGACCTTCTGGGCCCTGTAGGGTCGCTCACTGTAGCCTTGGAGCTGGAAGGGACCGTGGAGATCATTGAGTCCAGTCTCGTGAGAAGGAGCTCAGCTTGTGTGGATCTAGAGCCTGGTAACAGGAGCAAGAATTCCCCTTTCCACTTGTGGCGCTTTCTGTTTCACAGAGCGCCTGCTTCTTTCCCAGCCACCTGGGAAGCCAGGTCTTGCTGACTTCCCTGGACAGATGGGGACGGAGGAGGCCTCACCCTGAGGCACCCAGCAGGGCGTCTGCTGCTGCCGGGGTTCTCTCTCGGCCCTGTCCCTTGGCTTTCCTGTAATTCTGGGTGAGGCCACGAGTAACCTGTGCTGTTGGAAGGAGACCCTCATTGGAAGACGAGGCTTTTCTGGAAGAGATGTTGGCAGAACGCCTTCGTCAGGCTTCTAAGGTCAGAGCTCTCCTCAGTGGGGTGCTGCCCTCCTCAGCTTACTAGAGGGTGTTTGAGGGTTGTGAAGGCCAGAGAAGTCCTCCTGCTGCAGACCTGGCCAGGCCTGCGCTCAGGTGGCAGAAATGGCATCTTTAGTGATGGAGGGCCCAGGCTGCTTGGAAGGGCCCTTGCAGGGGTGTTATGGCCGCACTGCCAAGGCTGGTGGAGGGAGCCATCCACAGAGGGCAGTGTGGAAGACTAACAATGCATTCCATCCATCCGCCTGAAATGGGGCTTTTTCATCCCAGTAGCAAACTGCTTCTCTCCAGCGGGAGTAAATATCCCCAAACAGGCATCTTCATACTGCTGGTGCCTCTTCTAGTTCTGAAATGCCTGGGAAGGCATCACTGACTGTGGATTAATCATGCCAGTTGATCGGAGAAGGTTCAGAATATTCATTATCTGCAGCTAATTAGTTATTAAAATGGAGAACCGTTAAGTGATGGGCTTGAGGAATACATTATTCATCTGGAGCGAGGTAAGAAGGATGTCACCTCCAGAACTTTTCCCCAGAGTCTCTGCTGATATTCTTTTGTCACTTGTGTTATTGGGCCTCAGTCCCCCTCCCCCCCAGCGCTTACTTACCTTTCGTCCCTTGTGACTTTCCTTTTCGATGCTCTCTCCCACGCAGAAGAAGAAGATGTGGAAAGCGTGGATGTTTCCTGTGTGCCAGCAGAGGTGCTGCGGAACATCGAAGCTGACAGCTTCTGGTGCCTGAGCAGGCTGTTGGACGGCATTCAGGTGAGGGATGGCCAGCCCCTGGGGCAGACGATGGCAAGCTCGCTCTGGGTGGGCCACTTTGCTTTTGTTTTTTCTTGTAAGTGGAAGAGTTCTGCCAGGTAAGTAAAGCCCTAGGACTTAAGAAATACTGAAAATAGGGCCTTTAAAAATCCAGCCTGTGTTTCTTACTGAATATGTCAGCTGGGCTGGGCTTAATGGTGACGATGTCTTTTAAGGCCTCTGAATGCTAGGTGCCTATGTCTGGCCACTGCCTGTTACTGCCTTATTCTGGGACCTGGTGGCCAAGCAGATAACAACCATCCATATCCCAGCCTTGAAATGTACTCCACTGTCCGTTTGGAAGGAGGAAAAATGCCCCTAACCTTTCCCCCTGAACTGCCCACCTCCACCACCAGCTGGTGAGAACCATGTGACTGTTTGGTTGTAGGAGACTGTCTTCAGTGACCCATTCAGAAACTCCTCTGCATCTTCATAGACAGGCTTCAGGGGCTGCAAGATCCTCTGACTCCTGGAGGCTGGCACAGGGTGGGGAGCAAGCTCTTTTCACTTGTGTGACTGGACCCCACCCATCTGCCACAGCCTGGCCCTCTCTGAGCCCGTCTGTCACTGCCCCACACTCAGCCTCAGTTTTCACATTTGGAAAGTGATGAGGTTGGATTGGTGGACTCCCTGAAGCCTTTCCTGACTCTCAGGTGTTCAGACTGTGACTTACATTGGGAGACGTGGACGGGATGGACGTCTCCTCTCCAACCGAGCCCCATTTTGGGAAGCAGGGTTGTGTCCAGCAAACAAATGGTGCTCAGAACTGTGCCGTCTCTGAACCATGCTCAGAATGTTGAGGTGTGAGGGGATGACCAAGGTGCAGAGTGTGGCATTCTGTGAAAGTGGGCTAAATATTACAGTTCTTCTTTAGAGCATGGGAGGGTCCTAAGGATTCATGGGTAGAGGGCACTGAGGAAATCAGCCATTGGGTAGTGTTTTAGAAGCTGCCCCAGGCAGAGGGGGTCAGAAGCGGGCTTGCCATGTACCCCAGCCTTCAGGAGATGAGGATTAGAATTTCTTTATCCCTAACCTCTCACTGCTCCCCTTTTCTTCCTCCCCTTTGGAGCCCCTTGGGCCTGGAGGCTGTCATCCAGCTCTCTGTCCCCACTCTTGTCCTGCCTGCTCTGGGTTCCATTCTGTGGGCCAGACTATCCCATGGCTTTTCAGGGCTCCCCCACCCTGTCCCTGGCCCCATCTTTTGCAGGGCTCCTTACTCTTACATTTTTAGCATGCAGTCCAACATGGATATGTGTCTATAAAAAACTGCTTATATCTAAATGATAATTTTATATACCTAAACTCCCATGACAATAATCATATAGTACAGACCACTCTAAATATAGACATTAAAAAGGGCCGCCTTATGATGAAATGCCCTTTGCTCCGAAATGTATTGAATATGAGACTAACAGGTCACCCCCGTACTTGAGGAAAATCTCGTTAGCAGTTGTATGATTGGTGGATTGGACCAAAGAGACTAGAGGCAGATTCACAAGGAGGCGATTGTGGCCATCTGGAGAGATACGGCAGTGTTTGGTGGAGGGAGCGGAGATAGCATCATAGTTGTAGAGCTGAATGACTGGGGGATGGCCCTGCCCCAATGGCAATTGGGACATTTGGAAGGGGAAAGATGGGGTAATTGGCTGCTGTGGAGATGGTGGCTCGTCCATGACTGCTTAGCGTGATGGCTCCCTCTGCTCCAACCAGAACCCAAAGTGTGGAGAATTTTCCTACTCAGCAGTTGGTCACCTGGAGCTTAGTGCCTCCAAGGGGCTCCTGGCATAGCCCTGGGAGGATCTGGGCTGGAGTGGCTTCCCTCCTGAACCCATGAGGCTTCTGTGGGTCCTGGGGAGCTGCGGGGACAGGACGGCGGCCTCTTGGAGAAGATGGTAAGCTTGACACTGTCGGGACGAGCTGTATCATTGGAGAGTGGGACCGGCCTTCCTCTTCCCACTATCTGATGGTGCCTCCCCCTTCCAGGAAGGCTCAGGCTCCCTCTGAAGTTTTTTGTTTTTCTTGTGTCACTTGGTGATTGTGACTGATGAAGGAAGAGTCTGCTTTGTTAATCCAGAGGGAGTTGGCATCTATTTGTAAATAAAATCAACAGAACAATCCAGTCAATGCTGGCTTTTCATTTTAGCCGACAAGTTTGTTCTCTGATGAAATGGTTTATTGACAGGCCTGCCACAGGGAAGCACGAGGCCTTTGGGAAGCATGAATTTAAAACCCGAGAAGGCAAAGGGAGCAGTCATCCATTTCATTCCTCACACTTTAGATTGAGATGAGTCCCGTGTGGTGATGGGAAAAGAGCCTGACCTGGAAGGGAATCTGGGCTAGGATTCTCGCTCTTCTTTCTTGACCCCCTTATGCCTCAGGTTCTTGATCAGCCATTTGAAAGTGGCAGTACGTCTGGCACTGCTTTGTAGACCCTGGGTGCTAGAGATCTCTCTGAGGTCTCTGGTTAAACAATTAAGACAATCCTGATGAGATCTGGAGCCACAAATTAACCCTCCCTTGGGATGTTGCTTGCACTCTCTCATTTCTCTTAGGAAAAGGTACCCTAGACAATTGCACTCTTGATTTAGGAGAAAATTCAATCTAAAAAAATCCATTGAGAGCCTGGTGACGTGGAAACAGCCAAGGCTCAGTCAGAAAAGTGTTGAATTCTGGTTTTGCTGCGCCTGCTTTCTGTGAGGCCGTGAGCATGTTGAGCTTGGTTTTCTTGACCTCTGCAATAAGGAGCGTAAGGCAGTTGCCCTGCCTGCCTCACGGTGTTGGTGTGATGACATTATTATCACTGTGTATGTTTTTCCTGAAAGTCCTTTGTAAAGCAAAGCTGTTACCGTGATGGAAACACAGTTTCTGTATTTTTGTAATTCTTACGACTCTGGAGATACAACTGCTGGGGCAAGCCGTTGTTGGGGCTCTCTTTAAGACTGGGAGGAAGCTGGAGGTCCTGTGAAACGAGAGCCTTGTTCTGCTGAGGGCAGCGGGTGAATTGGTCGAGCTGCAGGCCAGCCTGCTTGACTTTGAGTACTGACAAAAGACCAGAAGAGAGAGAGATGGTGCCTGCACAGAGGCCTTGTGCCTTTCTTAGGAGCTTCAGCTCCCTTTTCATCGGGGTTCGTGGACAGACCTGAGTTGCCCTTGAGAGTCTTTGAGCTTAAGCTGGAGAAATGTAGGCTAGGTTATGGTTAAGTGAATTTGGAACTGGCAGAATGGTCAGACCCTAAAAGTGGTGATTAACAGATCTGTCATCTTTGATCGCCATCACTAGCATGGTGGCCAGGGTTCTGTCTTTTCTGCTGAACATTTCGGTGAATGACATAGCTACTGGTCCACATGATAAGGGGCATTAATATGTTAGATGAGAAACTCTGGATCGGCTGAAATCCTAAGACCTTGAATGTATGGCTGGGTGCAGCCAGTTCTGAGTGAGTGGGCATAGCAGGAAGGGTCAGCCTTAAATTTTCTCCTGCTTAGACCCTTCAGTCTGGCCTCTGCCCAGTGAAGCGCTCTGGAACCACACTGTACCCTAGCTCAGCACTGGCCAAACCAACTGAGTAAAAGCCCCTTTTACGCACCTGCTTTGGTGCTGATGGTACTCCTGGGGCAGATTCCTTCGGGGGCACAAAAGGTGCTGCAGTAGCTTTCATTCCATGAGAAATAAGCTTTGCTAAACAGTCCGTCATCTCTGTCATGACAGCTGTTAAGGGGGCTTGGGCACCTCCTTCATTTTGATTATAATTTCCTTGAGGGCAAGCATCTGTGTCTCACAGAGTTCTAACCTTCGCCGCTCCCCTCTGCCAGGGCAATAGGTAAGGGTTCCTTCTCTGAGGTGCTGCGGCCCAGTGTCACGTCCAGGTGATTCCAGTACTGTGTATTCTGGGTACCTGAGTTTAAGAGGAAAAGCAGCACCTGAGTAGGAGCCCATAAGGAAGAGTGTGAACCAAATGGTTAAGTAGCTGGGAACTCTGCCAAAGGCATGTAGTGAGGATGGGGTGGAGAGGGGACGCCTCTTGACTCTCTTCAGATATCTGCACAGTGTGAAGGGTGGGTCTGAGCTTGGCCTGAAGAAGAGGGGCCCTTGAGCCCCATCTTAACTGGCTAGAGCTGGCCAACAGTGGATTAGAATCTCAGAACCTTGGGTGTTCAGAATGACCCGAGAGCACTGTCAGGACAGCAGTTTCTTCTTGGTAAGACACATTCCCGGCCAATGGTCATTCAGTCTCAGCTTAAACTCATCAACTCTTCCATTGATGGTGAATTCACCACCCAAAGAAGCAACATGTTCCACTTTTGGGCATTTCTGAATATGGTTAGCAATTTTCCCCCCTCTTTATATCAAAGGAAATGATAGGTATAGTATGGTGTAGTAGAGACCCAGCCTTGAATCCAGGGCCTCTTGGGTTCACATATGTCCTCTGGCACATGCTGGCCGTGTGGCCCCCACCCAGTCACCCAACCTCTCAGCACTCCAGGTAGCTCTATGAAGATGGAGTTGGAGCTGGAGTTTTCTTGCCTGGGACAGTCTCATCCTAATGGAATCCTTAGGTCCAGCCTCATTTGATGGTGTGGATGGGACCCTTAGTTTTTGAAGACTATGTCCATGTAACAGAAACTTTGGCATGAAAAAGAAAAGGCTTCATATATGGCCCCGAGAATGGATTAAATTGACTTTGCAAGGACCAGCCCAATTAACCAAAGGTAGGTACTTCCTCAGTAACGTTTTAGTGACAATCCATGAAATAAAGGGTGATGCCTTCTTCCCCACCTGAAAGACCACCATGAAAATAATGGTAGCCTATGTACCAATATTAGTTACAGTCAATGAAGGACAGTGGAGCCAGTCCTTCTGGACTCTAGCACCCCAGCCCCTGATGCGTTGATCGTGGGGGTAGAAAGAGCCCTGAGAAGCACCAGGATGGTTGAAGTGGCCTGCCTGGAGGAGAGCTCTGCTGCAGGCAGCACAGTGGGGAGGGACAGACAGACAGACAGACAGACAAGGGGGGAGATGTTAAAGGTCTGGGGGAAAACCTCATGCCCAGTTAGTGCCCAGAAAAAGGCACCTAAGAGAATGTCAGTGACTGAGGATCTCACTCCATGCCCATTTCTGTGAAATTGAGCACCATCTCTGTGGGAATCAAAGGCCTCTCTGATGAGTGTGACAAGGGAAGAAGCAGGGTTTCACAAGTCATATTCAACAATGGACCTTTCTTAACAAGTCTAAGCTGAATGAAAGGGACTATAGGATCCCTCTTATGATTATTGTTTGTTGCTTATGAAAAAAACCTTGGAGTTGGTATAGTAAAATGTTGCTTTCCCAGCCCTTTTATAGCAAGGAGGCTCCTTGCTGATCAGGATCACTCAGGGTTCGATCTAAGGGTGGAAAGAGCCCTGTTCAGTGACCCTTTAGTAACAGCCATTTAGGAAGGCATTCAGCAGGAGCCCACCAAAGGGATTCATGGTGCGAGTCTGGAGGAGGGGGATGCCCTCCATCTGCCCCCATTTGTGCATGACATTGAGCCCTGGAGATTACAGAACCTCCAGGAAGAAGACGTCTGGAATCACACAGAGGGGCTGGGTCTATCCACACAAGAAGGACCAAGTGGATGATGAGTATCTGTCTCCTTTGGATGGACACCCTATAGACTGTGTCCATTTGTAAGTATATCTGGGACAGACCCAAAGAGGTAGAGGAAGAGAAGGGCAGCTGCTCTCCGCAAAGTGCAGAGATCTTTTATGGACAACACCAGCACTCTGAGGGTTGTAAAGTGCTTCCCAAGCATTATCTCACTTATAACAGCCCGGGGAGGTGGGTGTTGTTAATACCCCCATCTCACAGTTGGAGAGACCTGGCCAGACTGAGGTGAAGTAATCAGTGCAGGCTCACACAGCTAAGGACGGACTCCAGCCTTACTGACCCAAGCTCCCCATGAAAGTAAAAGACCACTTTTCAATAGCAGTATTTTGCCCATCATGCTAAATGGCCCTGAGCGTGTTCATGTTCAATGAAGAACCGTTGGTGAACCTGGAAGAACATGGTTAAAGCACGTCGGGAAGAG
>NW_027186310.1:3670268-3726268 GCF_028583685.1 Petaurus breviceps papuanus | reverse complement strand
CCCTCTCCCTCTCCCTCTCCATCTGCCTCTCTCTCTCTCCTTTTTTTAAATTCAGGTGAAATGTGATTTTAATGCAGTTTCCCTGCAAGCTGTCTGGGCTACGTTATAAGGCCCAAATTGACTTTATGCTTTCGAGATGAGATTCAGTTACAGCTGGTAAAGTAGATTCCAGTTTATGACTGCAAGAGTGAGAATATTTTTATTGCAAGTACAAAGGAAGCTGTTCAGGACTGAAGATGTAGATAGAGACACAGCCGAGGCCTGCGGCCTGCTCAAGATGGGGCAGTGAAGCCCCCCAGCTCACGTCCTCCTTAGGCATAGAAGAGCTGGTCCAAGTGTCTGAAGGGGCAGAGGTCACTCATCTCTAACAGCTTTCCATCGTGACTGGCCAAAGATCCATGCAGCTACTATTAGGGCAAAATGGATGAGGTCATATTGTCTTAGGGAACGTCACCAAGGGCTCCTCCTCAGGTGTCCATCACCCCCTCTGACTCACCTGAGCCAGAGGAGGGGCCTTGGGGCCCAGAGAGCTCTCTACCTCTGCCTTCTGATGTGGAGAAATTGTACTTGGTTGTGGACTCTGCCCTACCTAAGATGCTGAGCCTTTGGCTTCATGGGCAGAAGCCGGTGGGAACTCAGTGCTGTCCTCAGGTGGAATGTTCTGCCCAGCAGGTGATGAGGCTCTCATCAGTGGAGGTATTCAAGCAGGGCTCTGTGTGGTTGCTTGGTCAGTGGGTGTAGAGAGAACTGATGCTTCAGGGAGATGCTGGACCAAAGGCTGCAAGGTTCACTTGCAGCTGGGGCCGCTCTTGTCTGTGATGCCCACGGTGGCCATCTCAGAAAGGCATCATTGGGCGGGTGTGGCGGGCCTCGTCTTTGCCCCTCTAGAGTCCACAGCGGGCAGCGCATCCCTTAGATTCCATCGTCTTGGTCATTACCCGGTACGTCCTTGTCCCTCCCAGTCTCCCGTTCTTTCCTGTGCATCCCTCCAAGGTTCCTCAGCCCCTTCTGAAGCTCCTGTTTGTGGCTTCTTACAACTCATCCGTGCGACCCCCCTGTGCCCTGCTTTACTCAGCTTTCCCCCAGTTGACAAGCACTCCTTGTTTCTGGTTCTTAGCCTCTGAATAAAGAGCTGCTGCACATGGACCCTTGCCCCTTTCTTCATTCTTCTTGGGGCTCGGTGGGGCCCAAGGGCGTACACAGTTGCAGGGCTCTTTGGGCCTGCAGAGTTCCAGCATAGCTCGCCCCATTCCCTCCCTGCTCTCCTGTGCCTGTTTTCCCTCCCCTCCTCCAGCACTGGGCGGTTTCCCTTTTGTCACCCCTGTCAATCCCAGTGACTTAGAAGCCCAGGCCTGCTTTTGTCCACCTCTTTCTAATTATCAGTGATTGGAGCTTTTTCACACAGCTGCTGAGAGCTTGGATATTTTCCTTTGAAAATGGCCTGTTTAAGTCCTTTGATCATTGGGGAATCACTCTTGTCCTTACAAATGTGAATCAGGTCTTTATGTATCTTGAATATCAGGCTTTTATCAGAATAGTGCTGCAGAGATTTCCCCCCTTGTTGCCTGTTTCCTTTCCAGTTTTAACCGAGTTTGTTTTATGTAAAACCTTGTCCATTTGATGTAATCAGAATTATCTGTTTTATCTGGTGTACCCGTCACTTTCCTGTGTTCAGTCTGGAGCTGTTCCTTCTCCCTCCTCTAGTGCTGATGCCCTTTTACGTCTAAGTCTCATATCTGTTTGGCGTATGGTATGAGATGTTCATCTCGTGGGAAAATACTTTATTAGTTGTTATTTATTAGTATTATGTGAACCTCACTTTATGTGGCTGGGAAATTGTCTAACCCAGAGCTTACGGTAGAGGTCAGGCTGACCTCAGAGACACTCCAGGGGAGCCCACGGCTGCCCAGAGCGCTCAGAGCCCACCCAGCCCTTCTTGTGGGTTCCTCGAGTTTGAATGCAGATGCCTGCCAACATACGTCTCACGCTGCCCTGCTGTCTGTCCTGGGTCAGTCAGGACCTTAGTGAATCTTGTAAAAGGTCCCTCACACAGACTCGGGAGGGAGCCTCCCCCCCTTTTTCTGACTCTCCCCTTTGATGGACCTAATAAAATTCTTTCTAAAACACCATCGGGTTGGGGGTTTGTTCTCTACCCACCTTTACCTAGGGTCTGTGCTGTGTTTCTGCCAGACGGATTTTGAATTTTCCCAAGAGTTTTGTTGAGTAGCGAGTCCTTACCCTAGCAATTGGAATCGTTGGGTTTATTGACTTGCATTTGTTTCTTCATGTTGTGTCCCTAATCTCTTCCATTGATTGACCTTTCTGTGTTTCAACCAATACTAAATCACTTTCAAGATTACTCGACTGTCAACTGTCTTGCCAGTGAAATTCAGACCTTGTCCGGGCCCACTGATGTGGAGAGGTTTGACTTGCGAACTTAGGAATGTGCTTGTGTGTGTGTTGTCTAAGCGGCCACCTCTTCAGGTGGGCTGAGGTTGGCGCTGTCTGGGGCCGCAGCAGCTAGTGAAGATGCCTGCCCCAAGGGCTGAGCACTGCTGGCCCCTGCAATAAGGACGCAAATACTGTGAGGCGCTAGCGAGGGGAGGGTTCCCCATCTCGTCAGGGCCCACCGCCGCATTCTGATATTTAGTCCCGTGATATTAGAAGTTATTGTGTTAGGCTAGAACAGCAGTCTCACAACTCCAGTAGCCTGGAACGTTATTCTGTAAAACAGTATTAGATGTTATTAGATTTCTAAAAAAAACAGGCCATTTTAATCAGCCATCTTCATATCATGCAGCTGTGTCATCAGGAAAATAAAAGGGAAAAGGAGCCCTTGGCAGACGGAAGCAGGGCTTTGCCCCCGCCTGGCGTGGTTACCATCTCCTCTCTTCTCCTCTCTCCCACTCTCAGCGATCTGTCTTCTCCTTTCTCACATCAGTGTACACACATGACTTTTTGTTCTCCCAAAGCTGAGAACTTTCTCAGCCTGTCTTTCTCTGATGAATAAAAAGAGATTTAATTTGAGGAAATAGAAGGAAGAGGCAGATGTGAAGGACAGGTGTCCGCTTTATCATCGGAGTAGGGTAGCATGCCTGTCCGGAGACCTGGCTTCAGACCCAGCTTGGTCTGCTTGGTTGGGGAGTGGTGGTGGGTGGGGAGGCAGTGATGGCCCAGGCCTTGCTGCCACCCGCAGCACAGTTGAAATGTTTGCATGGAGAAGATGGACCTTTGCTTTGGAATGGAAAGCTTGGTGTCACTAAGGAGCTTTGTGATTTCCTTAAAACAATGTGTCCTCTCCCCCTCCTCCTGCCCCCCACTTCTCTCTTCCTCTTTCTCCTCCTGCTCTTTCCCTTCTCCTTCTTCTCCTTCCCTTCCTCTCCCCCTTCCCCTCCCCTCTTAAACTCTGGGCACACTTCGTTGTCCGCTCGTACCCTGTGTCCTAGATCTGTGCACTGCTGGGTGAACTCCATAGGGCATCCTCCTTCAGGAGCGTGGCGGTGTGCAGTGAGAGTGAGCGGACTGTGCCATAGAGCCAGTCAAGGACTCCAGAGAGTCTGGGGGCAGCGTGGTGTCGCCACAAGGCAAGATGAGCCAGTCAGGAGGGCAGCCAGCATGTTGGGGGGGGTGGTTTCTTGGGAGGACGTGCATAAGAGTCATGACAAGGTGGGCAGGAGCACATGAGGCTGGACTTGCGGTCGTTGGCTGGAGCTCCCGAATTGATGATGACGCATCCAAGTGCATTGGGATATTTGAGTAAAATTGGAAAATTATATCTACATCTTACAGCATTTGTATGAAGGGTTGATGAAATGTCAGGTACTTTGGAAACCTTCACATACCGTGTAAATGTTTGCAATTTATTATTAGTACTATTTGATTTTTATTTATTTATTTTGCCATTATTTTATTATTCTTTATTATGATCATGATTCCCTATTGCAAAATGAGCAAATGCATACTAATACACTGTTGGTGGAACTGTGAATTGATCCAGCCATGCTGGAAAATGATTCGAAATTTCGCAAAAAACATTCCAAAGAAATCAGAGTCAGAAAAAAGGCCCCTAAGTATTTATAAGAGTATTTTTTGTGGTACCAGAGAGCTTGAGATATGTACTGGGCACACAATTTGTTCAGGTGAGAGACGAGGGCCCTACATATAGATGAATTATTCATTAATCATTCATAGAGAGGGTGATTCAGGGAACTCATGATTCACCGCATTGGGGTTGTGGAAGCAAAGGAGAAGGTGATTTAGGACAGACCTTGGGGGGATACCCACAGTTAGTGTGTGCGACCTGAAGGTGTCAGCAGAGGAGCCTGAGAGGCCAGATGCGGACCAGGAGAGAGCCCAGCATCACAAAAGCCTAGAGAGAAGAGAGGATCCAGGAGGAAAGGGGGCCTCAACAAAAGACCAAGCCTTTTGTTTGGGGGAAGAACGGTTCCAGTCATGTGATAAGGCTGGAATCCAGATAGGAAGGAGCTCCCACCCTGGTCTCCCTAGAGGACCGCCACGTTCCTAGGAGCCCTCTGATCCTGGCTGCCCCCTTTCTTCAGGGTTCCCCTGTGCTTTTTGGAAGTCACAATAAAGATGGTTCTCGGTCTCTTCCCAGCCTGTGTGCTGAGGAGATGGGGGATGGTCAGAAATCTCACTTTCTGGTGCTGTTGGTCATTGCCCTCTGGGCATTTCTGTTTGTGCCATTTCCATAAATGTTCATCTTCCCAGGACTTTGTGGAAGTCCATAATATCGGGACAGGCAATATCCATGATTGAGATTTTGGGCTCTCAGTCTATGAATATGCAGGGTGCTAACCTCCAGCTAATTCTAATGAGGGCCCTGTGCGTAATGAAATGCAAACATTTGAAGCCTTCAGGGCTAATGATTTAGACAGTTTTTTCTTAATTATAATGCTTTTCCCATCCTTGATACAGAGATTGATGATCAGGGTTTATTGCCAGATTGTGACTAGTTAATTGAATTGTCAGTAATAACTTGGAGATAAAGCTATTCTCCTTGACCTTAAGAAGAGGAAAGTGTGCTGCCTTTGAATGCAGTCAGTTTGGTGGAGTTCTGAAGTTGGCCTGAAACTTCTCTCAGACCGCATTTCTGGGCCTCTGGCCTGCTGCTTTTGCCTCTGGCAGACTGCCGTGGTTCTGGTGGGGCCTGGGCTGCTGTGGGGAGGAGTGGTACCCACAGATCTAGGGGTGTCTCCTCTCTTCCCTGTAAAGGCCTGGTAACTAGTGTGACAGATGGAAAGTCCAGGAGACGTCATTTCTGGGTAATAATCACTTCGTTAGTTATGGGTAGCAAATAGATCAAGATCATAAACTAAAGATGCCCCTTGGAGAACTTTGAATGCTTAAAAAGCCTTTGTAAAGGGGGTGTCCCTGAGACTGGAAGTAGCTCTTATTGGCTCACAGCCAATAAGGGTAGACAGACTCATGAGGAGGTGGGCAGAAAGTCTTTAGCTCCTCTACATCGTGAGTCCCGGCAGCCTCCAGCCATCTTCCCCTGAACCCCTCTGGCTGGTTTTCCTCTTCATGAGCTGGGTGTCCCCCTAAGTTCTTCTAATGGAGAGTTCCAAGCACAGGGGCTTATTTCCAAGGGCAAGATCTTGTCTACACTAGATTCTGTTTGTAAGGTTTTCTAGTTGGTGGGCTTCCACCCAAGTGGAGAAGCTTGTACCCAGAGGGTTTGGGCAGTCTCCTGCTTCAGCAGTGCCCTTCAGAGATTAGCAGAGTAACCTGCAGGGCTTGTTTTCTGAATGAGGAAGTAGGAAGGGAAAACCTGAATCCTAATTCGAGAATTGGTTGTTACTAGTAAGGTGGGGTTGTCCTGTTACAGATCTGCTCACATGATCCTTGCTCAAAAGGGGATAAGGTCCCTCGTCGATGGTTGGATGGCATTCCACTCCCTCCATTGCCCAGCCCTGGCCAACTACCAGTCATATTATCCCTAGTTGAATTCTTAACATGCCAGCCAGAGTGGACTCTTGGTGGCTGTCGGACACACTGCACACTTTGCCATCCTGGACGGCCCCACCCTGCCAGGTTGGAGTCCTCTCACATCCCCGTCCTGCGCAGACACCCTGAAGCGATTTGGGAAGGGGCAGCCATGAGCATGCACCTGCCTCAGTGGGCTCCCAGCCCACCAGCCAAGCACCCGGATAGAAGGGGCAGGCTCAAAGGCCTTCTGTCACTCTCCGCTCCTTACTGCCAGAGCTCTTGGCCCACGAGTCACTATGTCCTACACCTGCATTGCAGGGAGGAGGAAGCAGGCCCAGGGCCTGGCTGTTTGGCCTGCACGTCTCCTCTGTGCTTCTCCACGAGCTTGTTGGACTCTTCTTCCTGGAGGATGAAGAAGCAGGACAGCCATAACCTCCAGCTCGCCGATGAGCAGTGATGGTGGAGGCCCAGACAGAGCTCAGGGCTCCCTTCTCTCCTCTCTCCTTCTATGAGGAGGTGGGATGTCCCCCCCCCCCCCCCCCCCCCCCCCCCCCCGGGGGGGTTGCCCGCCATTTTCGCCTGGCCCAGAAAGCGCACGTAATAAGTATGGACTGTTTGGCTTTTTTTGGTAGTTAATGCCTTGTGTGTGGTGTATTTTTCGGATGTTCTTCAGGCTTGTGTTCAAAGTGTATTGGCATCATTCACCTAGATTTGCACTTTCCTACCGAGCTAGATATTTCCCTGAAAACCCGTGTGGCCCTCTCTCTCATGTACTCTAGTGCATATGGGTACGAGCACACCTCCAGCCCATCACGGATAGTTTTTTTACCCTCTTCTTTCCTGTGTTTACTAAGCCTCATTAACTACCTGCTCAGGCAAGATTGTCCATTAATCAGAACTTGGCTGAACAGGTGCTTGGTTACCGTAACCTTCACTGAAAAGAAGCCAAGTAGAGAGTGCCCAGGCCTCTTAGGGATTTGGGGTGCTCTGGTGGGGGAGCAAAGGGGACAGTCACTTTAACAGCTAATTAGCAGGAGAACATGGTCAGCGCTTCTCCCAAAGTCCATATGGTCCAGTGGTTTTTATGCATTAACTTCTTTCAGTCTCTCTCTCTTCTCTGTCTTCTCTCCTCTCCTCTCTTCTCTCTCTCCTCTCTCTTCTCTCTCCTCTCCTCTCTCTCTCCTCTCTCTTCTCTCTCCTCTCCTCTCTCATCTCTCTTTTTTCTCTTCTCTCTCCCTTTCTTCCCCTTCCTCTTTCTCCTTCCTTCCCCCTTCCCTCTCTCTGGGCTTGTGTACTATCCCCTAGCTTTTCCTAGTGATCTCACCATCTATCCAATCCCACCTCAGATGACATCCAGCCCATGAATTACTCCCTGATTCCTAGAACCAGAATTGATATTCTTGCATCCTTTTCACATCAGGATCTGCCACATCTCAATTGATCATCCCATAGTTATTTATGAAGCACCTACTATGTGCTGGGCATTGTAACGAGAGCTGAGGCTGCAAAGACAGTGAGTGGAATGAAAGTCTCTGCTAGGGGAGGGCTCCCTGAGCTGGTGGGCTCCTTGGGTGGGCCACGACTGGACCAGAGGCTCACTGGTCCTCAGGCATCTCCTTTCTTATCAAAGTAGGCATCATTGATGAATTGGCGATGTTCAGTCAGCCCACTGATCAGAGAACAGAATTAGTGAAAAGGTTAGGACAAAGAATAACGAGGAAAAAGATATGGCTCATAATTGAAATGACTCAGTCTTGAACTGTTAAATAAGTTATTGATAATGAAAAACAGGTAACTGGCAGGAGAGATGACATTTTCACCAGTTAAAACCAGGCAGCAGCCTCCGCCATGGGCTCCCATGCCTGTTCTCCGTCCATTGGGCAGAGGTGGGAACTAACGGTCCGAGAGCGAGAGTGGGGTGGCTTGCCAGGGTTCCCAGTACTCAGTGTCAGACTGCCCAGGCGCAGGGTCCTGTTCCACCGGATAGGAGATGAAGGGGCTGCTCGGGCCACTTTCTCGAGTCCCTGGGTCCAGTGCCAGTATTTTCTGATTCTGGCTGGCTTGGCAAACTTCACGTTCCCCACCTGAATCCTTCCTTTGTCTCAGTATGAACAGTGCCTTCTGTTTGGGGGCACTGGACAGGTTTAAAGCCCTCTTCTCATGGATTATCCCATAGAACCACATTTTAATAGAGCACTTCTCTATGCACCAACCCACAATAATGCACATGGGGCACGTGCCAGTTGTAGACATTTCAGCACTTTAACCACCTTTGGAGAACAACAGGGCAAGAGTTATTTCTCCCAGCTGACGCAGGAGGAGATGGCGGTCCAGCTGGCAGTGTGACCTGTCCAGGGTCACCTGACTGGTGTGCCGAGAAGCCGGTTCTGGAGCCTGGGTTTCCTGCCTCCTTGTCATGGTCTCTCTCTGGTAGGGAATAAACGTCTACCTTTTGTGAACGACTTCTCAATGTCACTTTGCCTGTGTCCTTGTGGGGACACATCACTGTTTCCTTAAGATCTTTGCGCTGACTCCTCTGAGCTCCTCCCCCATTTGGCTTCACGGTTGTGTTTCCAGCCCAGTAAGGTTACTGCCCAGTAAGCTTGGCAGACTTGCCTATGTCCGTTCTCCACTCTTGGTCAGCATTGGCAGCGTGTCCAGGCCCCAGCCCCTGGCCCCTTCAGCCCTCTCCCGCTCTGAGCCGTTGTGTTGGCTTGAGTTGGAGTGGGCTTTTCTGTGTTATCGCTGCCCGGGACCTCGCGGCACACACACTTTCACACAGAGCTGGGTAAACACCGTCATTTTGGAAGATGATGTTTTGCTGTACATTCAGCTCTCTTTTAAGGATACTTGTGAGGCACCGTGGCATATGATGGCTAACGTTTCTGTAGCACTTCCAGGTTGGCAGATCCCTGCACAGAGATGATGGCGTGTTGGCATCCCCAAAGCCCTGGGTGGTAGGTGCTGTACGGAGGAAGATGTGGCCTTGGAGTCCGGCAGCCTGCAGCCTGAGCTCGGCTCCGGCCCCTCATGGTCTCTGTGACCTTGGGTGAGTCTCCCACTCCCCCATGGTGCTGTGTCCTCATCTCGGAGTCGAGGGGGTGAGGGTGGGGCTCTGCAAGGTCCCTGCTCTTTCTGAATCTTGGAGTCTCTCAGGCTGCTGTCTTGCTGTCTCTGATCTGCTCCGATTCTGGGTCAGGTCAAATCGTGTTCCTCACGTGCAAACCCATCTGGTTGTCTTCTCAGCTCCTTTTAGTGACTGCCCTTGGATCCCTGTGCAAACATATGCTCTCAGGAGGTGCTTGGTCAGGGCTGTGAAGGAGGGAGCGAATGATGGACAGCCCCAGTGCCAGTCCTATCTCCTCTCCGTCGGGGTGGCCAGAGAGCAGAAGCTGGCAGGGTTGGAGGGGAGGGAATGGGGGCAGCAGTGTCCATTAGCCAAGGGCCCCAGTGGTCAAGCCAGCCCGTGCCACCCTCTCCTTGGGAACTGTACTTTGCAGGCAGGCTCGGCAGGGCTCCTTCCTTTGTGTCCGGGGGTCGGTCGGCCCTTTGCTGTTGTTGATGGCGTTCTGACAGAGAGACTTCGCCTGCGTTCCTTGCGAGATTCAGGCTGGCAGTAACCCTGGTTCTCGGCTGCCTGCCCGCATTTTGACATAGCCCAGTGCCCACCTTGCCCTCGCTCTCTCATCTGTGCCATCCTCGGGCTTAAGAGCTTCCTCTTTGCTAGTCACCTCACCCCCTCAGCTAGGGGTGCCATAGGGCAGAGTGCTGGACCTGGAGTCAGGAGTATTCGTCTTCCTGAAGTCAAATCCTAGCTGTGTGACCCTGGGCAGGTCACCTAGCCTTGTTTGCCTCAGTTTCCTCATCTGTAAAATGAACTGGAGAAGGAAGTGGTAAACTGCTCCAATGCTCTGCCAGGAAAATCCCCTAAAGGGTCATGAAAACTCACACAGGAGCGAAGAATGACTGAATATCACCCCCTCTCCTTAGCAGCTTGTGTCTAAAATGGGACAGTGACATTCTTCCCATGTCCTTGGGTGGATGCTTTATAAGCCTCTCGTGTGCTGTGATGTTGGATTATGTTGCCCCATGCCTTCTCCCACTGCCTACCCCTTAGACAGGGCAGCGAAAATTTCTGGTTAATTATGTTCAGATCCATGAATGAAGTGAATCTTCCCCCTCACCACCTGACCTGATTACTTAACAAATAAAGTCACAAATCCATTAACTTGGCCTTCAAGGCCCTGTGCCCTCCAGCTCCAGCTGGCATCTCTGACCGGTCTCCTTCACACACTGTACGTTCTTCCTGATTCCCTGAATGTCCCCCATGATTTCTTTCCTTGTTGTCTCTGTTTACCCGAAGCCTCCTGTTAAGGGATGTGACTCAATCAAGGGCCTGTGGCTCTGCTGAGACCACGTCTCCTGAGGCCTGGTGGATTTCTTTTCTTTTTTTCCTTCTGCTTGTCTGTGTTGGCTCTGTCTATGTGCCGTAGAGCACGTTGGCTTCTGTGCCTTCTCTATGCCGCACAGGAATAGCTTGCAGTAGGCCAGTCATCCTGGCATCTATGGTGGCAGATAATCAGTGCCAGATCAGTGAATGGATGAGGTGGCACTTCTGGGCACAGAGATGGTGGAGTAGAGAAGCGTTCTGCTGGGCTGTCCCAACACTCCCTTCCAAACAACTTTAAAATAGCCCCTCAAATCGAATTCTGGAGTCAGAGAACCAGCAGAAAGTCAGAGGGAGATGTTCTTCCAGCCCAGTGCAACATAAAGGTGGGATGGAAAGACCTATGACCCAGGGCTGGCGGCTGGCCCAGAGCCCAGGTGAATGAAGCACCAGTGAAGGGACCAGCAGCAGCAGAGGCAGCAGGGGGATGTGACCACTGGTCAGAAAGAGACCACAGGCTCCCCTGCCGCAGCATTGAGAAGCAGGACTGGGTGCTGTCAGCTCCATAGTCTACACACTTCTAGCTTGTCACAGAAGGGCAGAGGAGAGTGCTTTCCATCTAGAGGGAGTGAAAGCCCTCTGGGGGGGGGGTGGTATCACTTCTGGTCTCAAGGAATCAAGAATCCTGAGCAACAGTATTGTGTCTGGTCCCAACGGAGGAATAGCATAAACGACAATCTCGAGGGATCCGAGACCTTCCGTCTAAGGACCAGAGTGCAGACACCACACCTGTCCCCAGACCGTACCACCTGGGAAGAAGTTCTGAAAACACAAGTGCAAAAAGTCCTGAAGCATGCTGGGCACTGAGCCCAACATTAATATGAAATTCCAAATCAAGAAATAGGGTAGAAAACTGAGCAAATAACAACGAGAGAAGGACCTGACCCCGAAAAGCTATGTTGATGACAAAGAAGATCAAGCGAAAACCACAGAAGAAGACGTTGAAGTTAAAACAGCCACAAGCAAAACCTCAAAAGAAAAAAAAAGTGAATTGGACATAAGCCCAACAAGAATTCCTAGAGAAGCTGAAAATGATTTTTAAAATCATTTAAGAGCAGTAGAGGAATAATTGGGTAAAATTGAAGCAAACAAAAAAATAAGAAAAGACAATTAATAGCTTAATCATTATTAATTTAGTATTAATTAATTAATATTTATTAAATATTAAATAATAACTAAATATCAATAATTATTAATTTAATTAAATGATTTATTAATTAAATTAATAAAGAGGCATAAAAATACTGAAGAAAGTAACACCTTAAAAACAGAATGAGCAAAATGTAAGTAGAGGAACAAAAATTCACCAATGAAAAGAACTCCTTAAAAAGCAGAGATGGACAGATGAAGAAAGAGGTACAGAACCTCCCTGAAGAAAATAATTCTTTAAGGACTGGGCAAGTGGAAGCCCATGATTACATGAAACCCCAAGAAACAATAAAACAAAATCAAAAGAGTGAAAAAAAAGGAGAATATGAAATATCTCATTGGAAAGACAATTGACCTGGAAAATAGATGGAGAGATAATTTATTTTGAATTTATTTTTTATTTTCCCCTCAATTACACGTAAAAACAGTTTTTGACATCCATTTTTTTAAGAATTTTGAGTTCCCAATTCTCAGCCTCCTTCCTTCTCCTCCCTCGCCCCCATGAGAAGGCAAGCGGTCTGATATAGGTTATACATGTGCAGTCATGCACAACGTATTTCTGTATTGGTCATGTTGTGAAGGAAAATACAGGCCCCTCTCCCCCTCACCCACCTGCAACAAAGCAAAACAGAGCAGAAAAGTTTAAAAAAGTACATTTCTATCTGAATTTAGAACCCGTTTGGTTTGCCACCAGAAAAAGAGCTCTTCTCGTTTCTGGTCCTTTTCTTCTTTCTCCGATTTCTTTGGGGTTTAGACTTAGCACTGGTTTTGCTGGGTTAAACGTGTGCACATTTGAATGGCCCCTAGCACGCCCAAGTTCAGACTGCGTTCCAGAATGGTTGAGCCCTCTCCCGGCTCTACCCATTGGGTTTTATTGGACCCGTTTGCCCACAGCTCCTCCCGCTTTGACTGTTTTCCCTTTTTGTCATGAAGGAGCTTGTGTTTGCACAGACACCAAGTGACCTCTTAGGCCAGTAAACATCCCTGGTGAAGAGCGAGGATGTTTGTACATGCCAAGTCAACGGAATACACATTTGTTGCTTTTTAGCATAAATCTAGGGGACACACTGTGCATAACTTATTTTTATTTTTAATCAAGAAGACAGTGTGTTTCAGCAGAATTTCCAGTCTGTGGAGAAGACATTGTTGAGAGTGCCGCAGAACATATCAAACCAACATCGGCCTTGTTTCTTCTGGATTTTGATGTGGAAAATATAATTTCTTGTGACTTTCCAACAATAAAATTATACTAAACTGCTGCCTAAGTATTTTATGAAAAAATATTTTGAGCCTGAAAGTTGACAATAATTCCATTTGCCTGCTCATTCATTACGTGTACATGCTTACTTCCAGTGAAATGGAAATTTTAAATTTAGAATTATTGCCAAGCAAATTACCTTTATCAGCGAGAGAGCATCTGTTCACAATTACTTATAATGGAGGAAAAATAAATCTTTTCAGCATATATATTTACAGTCCTGATGTATATAAATTATCAGTCACGCCAAGGCTTCAGTGACCCATTTTTCAACAAGTTCCCCTGGCGGGCCCCTGCCCAGAACATCCTGGTGCTGTAGATGTGGGGTGGGGCAGGGTAGTGGCCAGACTTCATCAGTGGATTCCACAAGAAGCTCATCAGTAATTGCTCATTGCATTTCCTGTGGCCAGAGGATGCCAGAAGCCACGGCCTCTCCAGCTAAGGCCGTCCTTGGACTGGAACAGAAATGGGTTTCTCCCCCGTGAGGGGAGTGGGACTCACTGGTGCCCCTGGCACTGTGTTTTGTCCTGGTGGCAGGTGCGAGGCCTAGAAGCAGTGAGTACAGGCCTCTCTGCAGTGGCACTTGGCTTCTTTTTCAGGCGAGTTCTCGGGGCTTCCTCACCCTGGGAGAGGGAGCCCAGGCTGAGCTGGCCTAGGCCCTGACTGCTACGTCATCTGGGGAGTCAGAGCCACGCTGGCGTTCTGGGGTCTCTCCTTCCCCTCCCCTCTGGCCCCCATCTCTCCCTTACCCCTCTCCAGCTTCTTGCTGTGCAGTCTTCCCTCCTTCCTCGAGTGTCGCCTCTCTGCATATCGTGATGCCTGGTTATTGCCTGACTGGGCAGCTCTTGTTTGTAGAGAAGGTGCCAGGCTGTGTGGGTAGAGGGCATCTCCTGCCCCTGTTGAAATCACAGATCCAGGCCGCACCACTGCCCCTCCTTCCTTTCCAGAGCCCCTGGGTGTGCCTCATCCCCTTGCCTCAGGTAGGGAAGCTTCCCAGAGGCTCAGTTTTTTGGGCCCAGTGGCAGGGCAATCATGGTCTCCCTGGAGCTGGATGTGTGGGTGCAGTGGGGCTCCCTCTCACAGGGCGGGCAGCTTAGCCTCAGGATGGGCCTTGGAGGAGGAATCCGAGGCCCAGAGAAGTTGGATGACACATGAAGGTCACGCAGGCAGTTCTCTGCCACGCTGCCGTGGCCTCGGCTTCTTGAAGATGCATATGAGAACCAGGCTGTGTGGCTGGCTCTATCACAGCCCTCTCTCCAGGTGTGGAGCAGGTAGAGTTCAGCCAGACAAAGGAGGAGAGTTGGCAGGACTCTGGAGGGAGGCTGAGTTAGAGTGAAAGCAGCCTTTGTCTGGGGACCCCCATGGTGATGCCCTGGCCTGGAGTCGGGGCTCACCTCTGCAGGATCTGATTGCGCTTGCACTGTGTGCAGGGTGGAGGAAGCAGGTGTCTGACAGGGGTTTGGGGAGGCCCAGCTCCTGTGACAGAGGCCACCGAGGAAGGCCCCCTTTGTGGGACGTGAACCGCAGGAGCACCCCGTCTTCTTCCTTCATTCCTCAGCTAATTTGTTCTGACTCCCTTATTTACTTTCCAAGCTGTCACCATTGCTCTGCTGTTTTTTGCAGAACATTCATGGGAATCATTTCCTTGGGTTTTTCTCTCCTGGTTCAGTGAATTCGGTCATTTTCTGAACTGTTGGTTCTCAAGTGTACGTCAGAGTGGAATCTCACTGAGCGGCACCGTGGGGTTGGAGCCCTTTTGTGCTGGCCTAAGATCCCTGAGCGTGCATGTGTGGCCCCTGCCCCGGGAGGCGCACAGAGCTAAGCTTGGATCATGTGCTCCTGCCCTCTGTGGTGGGCACTGGCTCCCTAGCAGACTTGGCCCGGCCTTCAGAGCTCTTTCCAGGCCGCGGGGGCTGCCCATCTCCTGGCCTCCGAGCCCCCGGCCTCGGTGGAGCGCTTCTGAGCCTTTTCCCTCTCTCAGCTTTTTAATGTGATTTCTTTAAGATTCAGACATTGGGGCAGCTTCATAAAGTGGCCCCTAGAATCCGCTGATGCTGTGCCTGTCTCCTGAGAACGAGATTCTTAGGAAGTTAGAGGGAAAGAGGCAGACTGGGCTGACTGAGGCGGGGGCTTCCCATCAGATTGGACGTCATCACCGTGAGGATCTGTCCCGGGCCCTGAAGGACTCTGGGCCCCAGCAGCAGAGTGAGAGGAGCATGGGGGTCGTTGGAGAATGAGTCACTTTAGTTGTACCTTCATGCAGGGGGGTCAGATCTGGGGGGGGCCTGGGGTCCCGGGAAGACGGCCAGCCCCTCCGCGGCCCTCAGAGCTGGCAGCGGTGCCGAGGAGCCCGTCTGGTCCATTTGTTCATTGTTGTTACTGTGATTTTTTCAGAACAAGTACATCGGCATCTAGACCAGCACGAGGTGAAGTATCTGCAGTTTGCCTTCCGCTGGATGAACAACTTGCTGATGAGAGAGATGCCCCTGCGGTGCACCGTGCGGCTCTGGGACACCTACCAGGTGAGCTCCCCGGGCCGTGGCTCCTGGGGCCGGGCGCCCTGCTGATGCGTGTCCTGGGGCCGGGTGCCCTGTTGACGAGCTCCCCGGGCCGTGGCTCCTGGGGCCGGGCGCCCTGCTGACGCGTGTCCCCGGGCCGTGGCTCCTGGGGCCGGGCGCCCTGCTGACGAGCTCCCTGGGACCGCTCTCCGGGAGCTTTTACTGAGGTCGGAGCCCCGTTTGTCCCGGGGCAGCCTTCAGCCGCGCCCCTCTTTGAGGGTCACTGCCCTCCCTCCCTCCATTTCTCCTGTCGGACCACCTCGGGCCTTCCCTTTTTTGCTGCCACTCTCGGGTCCTCCTGAGAGTGAGGCTGTGGGAGGCCTGGAGCTGGCCGAGGCCGGGGGCCTCCCCCCTCCGCATCCTCCGTGCTTCGTCCTTGTGGACGCTTTTTACACTGCCCTCGCCCTGCATGGTCACATCCACCTCTCAGTCCCCCAGGGTCACAGGTCTCTGCAGACAGCCTGCTGTCTGATAATCCACACTGGCCTCATGTTACCTGGCACGGGTTGTCTTCAATGCCAGTGGCATGCCAAGAGTACTGTCACTGAGCCCGTCTTGAGCCTTCTGGGCTGGTCACCTTAGGCCTTCACGAGTCCGCTTCCATATCCGATAGAATGACCAATAGGGCCATTGCGAGGGAAGAGTGACCAAGTCTCATCTGTGTTCTTTGTCAGAGCCCCTGGCTTTGGTCTAGCTATGAAGACCCACCCGCTGCCTAAGGGGGGAGTGTCTAGGGGACTCTGTGTCACCAGATGGCAGCAGAAAAGAAGGGTCCTTGTGCCTCCCCCCACCCACCTTGCTGCTTCCACTTTCAGGCCCCACCCTGGGAAGGGTCTGTGTTGTCCAGGGAGTTGTCACACCAGGCATCGGCATCCTTCCCTCTCAGGCTGGCGTGGTGATCACCACTTCAGATTTGATTGGCCGGGGATGGTGGAGTTGTGCCCAGTGTGCTTAGCCGTGGGGTGGAGAAGAGGAAACCCTTCTTGTGATCCCTGGAGAGGGAAAGTGCCCGTAGAGTTAGCAATTCCCTGAAGCCCCATCTCGCTCTGAAGTCCCATCTTCTTTGGAGGTTTCCCCATGTTAATGGGTGATACCATTTGTTTCAGCTCACTGGGTAGAAATGGGGGGGATCCTTCTGTTCTTATCTCCACCCAGAAGTCAGCAGTGTTGACCCTTCCGTCCTGCTGATCACAGGGCCCTGCCCCCCTGGTCTCTAGACTCTCCTCTGCAGTCTTTCCCCCCTTTCAGCTTTGCTGAGAAAGTCCAAGCTTCCTTGCCTGAGCCCCCTCCTCTGTCCTGCTGTACACCTCAGAAGTGCCCCATCGCACCCCTCCTCCCTTTCTTCTCTGCAGCCTGAAGGAGTAGCCTTTGGCCACGCCAGAGACTGGCCCAGCACTGATGGCCTGGACCTCCTCTCCTGCCTTCTGCCCTCTATCACACTCGGCCTCCTGTTCTCTGTCTGCCTCTCTGCCTCCATCTGCCTAGGTCTTCCCACCCTCAAGCACCTTCCGTTGGCCCTTACACTGTGCCCCTGTGGCCACACTCCATTAGAGCAACAGCCGTCCACATATGCCCATCGCTGCCCCTTCCTCATGGCCCGTCCACTTCTCGACTCATTGCATCTGCCTTCCACTCCCCCTGGACTGAAGTGGTTCTGTGCAGAGTCACGGAGGTTGTCTCAGCTGCCAGATCCAGTGGCCTTCTCTCTGTTCCCGCTCTTGCTGACCACTCTCTGCAGCTCCTGCCCCTCTCCCAGGTGACAGTGCCTTCTGGCTTCCTTGTACGACCACACTCCCCTCCATCTTATGTCTTGTGAATTCAGACACTTCAGTGGGTTCCACTCATCTCTGTAGCAAACCCTCAGCTCGCTCCTGAGCTTTGGTCCTGGGCCAGCTCACACTTGGCTGGCCATCTCCCCCCAGCCGTCACTGGTTCTTGTCTCAGAGCAGAATTAAGCATCTTTCCCCCAAATGTACCTTCCTCTTTCAGCTGAGGCCAATCTCCCGTCATCCCCTTTCACAATCTAGGAGCTGCCCTCCCTCTTCCCTTGCCTGGAGCCAGGCCCTGACCCCTGTTGTAATGGCCTCCCAGCCCCTCTGTCTTGTCCCTTCTTTCTGATATCCTGAGTGTTTCTTCTGTCCTGACTGCCTTGGGCCTCTAGGGCAGTCTGTAGTCCGTCAGCTCCTGCTGTGAGAGCTCACATTCTGAAGGAGAAGACAATGCATAGAGGGTGGGAGGGGGCCAAGGGAAGGCCTGGGGAGGCATTTGCCACTGCAGCCTCCATCCCTCCAGGCAGGTGCTGGAGAGGGCAGGACGCCTGGGGAGTCCAGAGTGAGCAGAGCGGCCAACAGGAAGCAAAGGATGAACCCCTGTTTATTCATCCTGCCCCTCCCAGACCACCCTCCTGCCCCCCAGGGCTCCTGGCTGCCCAGTGTGCCTACCCCCCTCCTGTCCCTCACATCCGGCCCTGTCCGGCCTTCAGATGCTAATGCTTCTCCCCTAGTGAGCGTTCCTTCTTCAGAACTACTGTTCGTCCTGTGTGTGTATTTGGTGTTTCTTCCTCTGGGTTCTATAAAATGTACAATCCTTCTGGGCGGGGCTGTCTTCATTTGGGGCCCAGCTCTGTCCTTCCTTCCACGTCCATGTCCCAGGGCCGTCTCCGCTCCTTCTTTCTGCTCTGTGGTTCTTGGGTTCCAGGAAGCCTCATGAAGGATGCATCACAACAGGGCCCTTTTTCTCTTGGAGACTCTCAGCCGCTTCCTTGCTTAGGCTCCATGCTGATAAACCTTTCCCATTAAGCACATGTTTTATATTAGCAATATTTTTAGCATTATTTTTTTAAAAATTAAGTTGATTGTGAAAAGGCATGAGCTGTATTCCCAGTGTTGTGCGATGTTCACCTACTGTGCGCACAGGCTTGCGATGCATTTGTCGATGGGTTCTTTTCTCTCTGGGTTTTTTTATTTCTTTTCTGTGATTTTTAAAAAAATGTTCCCTTTGTGAGTTCTGCTGCTGCTGGTGCTTGGAGAAAGGCTTCTCCTCTCATCCCTCCACTCCCTTCCTGCCCCTCGGTTGTCTCGCCAGGGCCTCAAGGCTTCCGTGGACATTTGGGGTGAAGGAGCTGTCAGCCTCGGCGGCGTTACAGGAAGTGGGATGTAACATCCCGTAAAGGGCAGGCAGTGCACTTGATTTTGTCATTGGTTATGCTGTTGGAGACACGGGCCCCCTCATTAAGCACTGAGTTCTCTGGTAACGCTGTCCCCATTAAGGATAAATTAGATATTAAGTCAGTTGCGTTTTGAGGAGGCAGGAAATGGATCTCCTCATGGTCTCTGGCCCTGCATCACTTCACTAAAATTCCTGATAGATATTAAAATGTGAAGCACAATTGTGGCATCTTTATTGAGTTAATTTTCCTGAAATTAAATTTGGGCATGAATGGAGTCATTAGTACTTGGAACCACTTCTGAGCCGACAGTCCCCTAGTCAGAAGCCTTTTTATATCTTAAAAAGTGGGGGCATTTCTATCTTACAGGGCCAAGTAACCATGAAATTGTATTGCATCTTTTGGCAATGAAAATACGTGGTAATCATAGGATTGCAATCAGGTTATTACTCTCCCCTAAACTAGAGTGTTTATTAGCTGGGGGGCTGCGTGCCTCAGTAACTCTTTAACCCATTAGAAGTTAACTGGGAAAACTCATGGGGAATGTTGTGAGATAATTTCCTTCTGCCCGGGCCCCATGGATCAGGGAGGCCAGTTTAGTCCTTCACTTATTAAGCCCAGGATCTGGAAGGGCCTCAGGGCTCGTGGAATTCCTGAATCCGCTCTGCACTGGGCAGTGGTCTCCAGAGTGTCCCCCTTTCAGAGGGCAGGCGGGCCTCTCTGGAGGACCCCTCAGAGGGACGAGACGATTCTGCCTTGGAGGCTGGGCCTTTTGGACTCCTCCTCATTCTTCCCATGGGACCGAGTGACAGCTTAATGCTGAGCTTCACATCATTTGAGCGAGGGTGACCTCCCTGAAGGCCCTCAGATCCTGGACTCTACTTGTTAAGTCAGTATGCCAAGAGCGGACAGACCCTGTCCTGGAAGCAGATCCTGGAGGGGCTGTGCTCAAGTCACCGGCTGAGCCTGGGCAGGCCCTGAGGAAGGACTGTGGCTAGAAAGCATGGATGGGGGCACAGAGCATGGGCTCAGTCAGCCTCACAAGTGCTTCCAGCTCTGCCCTCAAGTGTAATCCTCACCTGGATTTTGCATTTTCTTTGTGGTGAAATAGACTGTCCTGCACTTGACAATGTGCGTTATTACCCTGCGTGCTTTACTGGCACTGGAGGAGACACAGGCATGAGCTCTATTCAGAAATTTCCCCTTGTAGTGAACTCGGCGTCAGTAACATGGGCCAAAGAGAGTGATTTTGGGGAGTAGAACCAGGGCCATGTGGGCTTGGAGCTCATGGTGCTGGACCCTGTGAAACATAATTACAGTGCTTTGTTTTGTACATAAGGTTTATTTCCATTCCTGTGACCATGCCCTATTCTCCCCAGGGGGATGCCCCTTCTAGGACTCAGGCAGCTTCCTTTTTTCTTTCTCTCTCCCCAGGGCCCGGCCTGTTCCTGGGGAAATTGAAGGGAGTGAATAGTTTTGAGCGTCCCAGACCAGGTGTGAGCCTGCCAGACTCCGCAGGAGACTGTGCAGTCCCATCTTGGGAGACGTGGCCTTTTTGCTGGATGAATCAGCTTCTCTAAAAGGTTGATGTTGTGTTTGATTCTGAGTGGAGAAATGAATGAACATTTGCTGGGGAATGATCTGACGTCTCTGAGCCTGCGTGACCCAAGCACTCGTCCTCTGCCTGGGCTCACTGAAGAATGCTTGTTTTCCCAGGGGTGGACCTCCCCCGTCCTGCCTCTGGGACGGTGCCGTGTTCCCTCTCCGGGTTATCATCAGAGATGGCCTTGGCTGAGAGTACGGTGTACAGCGCTCTATGGTGAGGAGTGCAGAGGTGGCCCCCGTGGGCAGGGAGGCGATTTATATGAGAGTCCAGTACAGAGAGTTGGGCCTGAGGGAGGAGGACCTGGATTGGGTTGGTCTTCAGAGACACCACAGAGGAGGGAGCCGCCTGACTTGGTCCTTCAGGGGTGTGGAGGGGACAGTAGAGGGACTTGGCCCCAGGGCTTAGCGACCCTTGGCTAGGGCACCAGCAGGATCTCAGCCCAGAGCCTGGAGTAAACCCATCTAGGCCAAAGATGGCTCTGTGGTTACAGGCCCAGGGCCTGGGTAAGCGATGGGACCATGGGTAGACAGTGCTGTCAGAAAGTTGGGGAGACTCTGACGGCCAAGATCACGGTGACTGGGCTTTTGTTCATGACTCTGTGCTTGGCTGAGACCTGAGTTCTGCAGGGAAGGTGGAAGGATCTCACTGTATGCTGGCAAAGCCCCGGCACACTGGGAGCCTGGGGCCTTGCATCTCACTCCCCACCCACAACTTGGGTTTGGGGAGCTAGGGAACCCTGGTTGGCAGCTCTTGGTGTGCTTGAGGCACTCATCAGGGGGCCATGATATGTAGGCGCAGAAGAGAGCGTGGAGCTGGCAGGGATGCTGGAGGCACCTGCCTTGAGCCCCTCACTCCCCCCTTCATGGTTACACATGGGGAACCTGGGGCCTGGGCAGACAGAGGCTGTGCCAAGCCCGTGGGCACCCAGGGACCATGTGGCAGAGCCAGATGTGCCCCCAGGTCTGAGGACACCAGCCTGTGGGCTTCCCTCCCCCAGCCCATCCTGCCCTCTTCTCTACTCAGACCAGTGCTGGGTGTATCATTGGCTCCGTACCCCCACTGCATTTAGTGCCATTTTCTCAGGGGGCAGGAGCGTGTTGCTGGCACCATGATGTTCATTCCCATTGTAATGGTATGTTATGTGAGCCACTTGGAGTAATCTCGTATGGGCAGAAATCCCATAGATTAGGGGTAGCTGGGGCACGGGAGAGAGATGTTGGGCCTGGAGTCAGGAAGACCTAAGTTTAAATGTAGCCTGGCCGTATGACCTTGGGTGAGTCACTGAACCTTTGCCTTCAGTTTTCTCATCTGTAAAGTGGAGGTTATAATAGCATTGCCTCCCAGGGTTGTTGTGAGGATCAGATGAGATAAGAATGGTTTTTTTAATTATTAAATTATTCATTTTTAGTTTTCAGCATTCACTTCCATAAGTTTTACGTTTTCTCCCCCTCCCCCAAGATGGCTAGCTGTTGGATAAAGGCTCTACACATACATTCTTTTTTTTTTTTCCTTTTTGGAGGGGGGAAGATAGGGCAATTGGGATTAAGTGACTTGCCCAAGGTCACCCGGCTAGGTTTGTTTTGTGTGTGTGTGTAAGTGCCTGATGCCAGATTTGAACTCAGGTCCTCCTGACTCCAGGGCTGGTTCTCTATTAATTGCACCACCTAGCCACCCCAACACATACATTCCTATGAAACACATTTTCACATTAGTCATGTTGCATAGAATTATAAAGAGTGGGAGAAGCCATGAGAAAGGAACAAAAAGACAAATAAAAAAAAACCAGTCCGCTTCGCTCCGCGTTCCAACTCCATGGCTCTTTCTCTGGATGTGGATGTCATCATCCATCATGTGTCCTTTGGAGTTATTTTCGGTCCTTGGATTGCTGAGAAGGGCTAAGTCTATCGAAGTCAATCCTAGCACACTGTGGCTGTTACTGTGGACAGTGTTCCCCTGGTTCTGCTCCCCTCACTCTGCATCAGTTCATATAAGTCTTTCCAGGTTTTTCTGAAGTCCGTCTGCTCCTCATTTCTTATAGCACAATAGTATTCCATTACATTCATGTACCACAACTGGTTTAGCCATTCCCCAATGGATGGGCATCCCTTTGATTTCCAATTGTTGGCCACCACAAAAAGTGCTGCTATAAATCATTTTGTACATGGGGGTCCTTTTCCCACTTGTATGATCTCTTTGTGATATAGCCCTAGAAGTGGTATTGCTGGGTCAGAGGGTAGGCGCAGTTTTATAGCCCTTTGGGCCTAGTTCCAAATTGTTGTCCAGCATGGTTGGATCAGTTCACAACTCCACCAACAATGCATCAGTGTTCCAACTTTCCCACATCTTCTCCAACATTTATCATCTTCCTATTTTGCCGTCTTAACCAATCTGACTGGTAAGATGTGGTACCTCAGAGTTGTTTTGATTGGCATCTCTCTAAATCAATAGCAATTTACAGAACTTTTTTCATGTGACTATAGATAGCTTTAATTTCTTCCTCTGAAAACTGCCTATTCATATTCTTTGACCATTTATCAGTTGGGAAATGACTTGTATTCTTATAAATTTGACTCAGTTCTCTCTATATTTTAGGAATGAGGCCTTTCTCAGAGACACTAGTTGTAAAAATTCTTTCTCAATTTTCTGCTTCCCTCCTGATCTTGGTTGCATTGGTTTTGTGCAAAAACTTTTCAATTTAATGTAACCAAAATTATCCATTTTACATTTCATAATGTTCTCTCTTGTTTGGTCATAAATTCCTCCCTTCTCCATAAATCTGACAGGCAAACTAATCCTTGCTCTCCCAGATTGCTTACAGTATCAGCCTTTATGCCTAGATCGTGCACCCATTTGGACTCTGTTCTGCTATAATGTGTCAGATATTGTTCTGTGCCCAGTTTCTGCCATACTATTTTCCAGTTTTCCCAGCAGTTTTTGTCAAGTAGTGAATTTATTCTTTTCTCAGAATCTGGGGTCTTTGGGTTTATCAAATAGTAGATTACTTTAGTCATTGACTGCTGTGTCTTGTGTGCCCAATGTATTCCATTGACCCACTATGCCATTTCTTAGCAGTAGCAAGTAGTTTTGATGACTGCTGTTTTATATTATAGTTTAAAACCTGGTATGGCTAGACCACCTTCCCTAGCATTTCTTTTCTTTAATTCCCTTGATATTCTGGACATTTTATTCTTTCAGATGAATTTTGATACTATTTTTTCTAGCTCTAAAAATAATTTTTTGGTAGTTTTATTGGTATGATACTAAATAAGTAAATTAATTTAGATAGAATCACCATTTTTATTATATTAGCTTGGCCTACCCACGAGCAACTGATGTTTTTCTAGTTGTTTAGTTCTGATTTTATTTGTGTGAAAAGTGTTTGGTAATTGTGTTCATATAGGTCCTGGGTTCATTTTGGCAGGTGGGCTCCCAAATATTTTATAATGTTTACAGTAGCTTAAAATGGGATTTTTCTTCCTATCTCTTGCTGGTGGGCTTCGTTAGAGATATATAGGAGTGCCGAGGATTTATGTGGGTTTACTTTATATCCTACAACTTTGCTAAAGTTGTTTATCATTTCAAGTAGTTTTTTTACTTGATTCTCTAGGATTCTCTGAGTATATCCTCATATCATCTGCAAAGAGTGAGAACTTAGTCTCTTTGCCTGTTCTAATTCCTTTGATTTCTTTTTCTTCTGTGATCCCTACACCTCTGACATTTCTAGTACCAGATTGAATAAGAGGGGTGATAGTGGACACCCTTGTTTTACCCTGATCTTACTGGACATGCTTCTAGCTTATCCCCAGCAGACATGCGACAAGGATTGTAAAGCCTTAGCACAGAGCCTGGCACGTACAAAACTTTG
Organism: Petaurus breviceps papuanus; assembly: GCF_028583685.1. Lineage (NCBI taxonomy): Eukaryota > Metazoa > Chordata > Mammalia > Diprotodontia > Petauridae > Petaurus > Petaurus breviceps. The sequence continues at coordinate 3,702,270 of NW_027186310.1, read as the reverse complement.
TCTAAGTGTTTGTTGTTATATCAAGATCTTTGCGTGCTCAGCACAGGAACACTGGCCCGGGCCGGTGTTGCTTTGCATCAGGTTTGCACAGTATTTTTAAAATACACAATCCCTTGATTGTATGTTGCAGCAGGAGAAATGAGCATTTCAGACACAGAAGACAAGGAAAGGGGAAAGGGCTTCTGAATTGGCATTCAAGTGGAAACCCGTTGTTTGTTTTCTGTGAAGTATCGAGTAACTTTGAGCATTGACTCTTTAAAATAACGCTGAATAGTTGGGGATATACAGTAGAGGGAGGCCTTCAGAGCGGTCGTCTCATTCATCTCTGGGTTTGCTTCTGGTTGGATTTGATAAAGCAGGAACAGTCGCAGCTTTATCTGATCGTGCGGCTGGATGCACCCCCCTTCTTTCCCCGGTGGGGGGTTGTAGGTGGGCTCATCCAGGGTGTGATTGGCTCAGAAATCTGCCTGCTGAGCCCAGGGCAGGGAGTGATCCTCCTGGAAAGCGTTCTTAGGAAGAGTGTGATGATTCACCCTTTCTTTTTGGCTGGCCCCTGACTTCTCACTCACTGGACGCGTGGGTTAACCCGGGTGTGTTCCTTTAGGCTTGGCCACACGTGATCATCTCTCCGTTGTGGGGGAGCTGACAGCATCTCCCTGGTCTCTTGGTGCCACCCAGGGAAGGCACCCAGTTCTCAGAAGTGACCTAGTGAGACACCATAGGCTTAGAGTTAGCTGGCAGCATGTTGAGCGGTCTCCGATGAAGGGCCCTCGCTCCCCATACTGCCAAGCTGAAAGACCATTTTTTTTTTAAAGCAGTCAGGGTTAAGTAACATGCTCAGGGTTACACAGCCAGTTATTTCTGGGTGTGGTGCTGAGTGTCGGAGCCCGGATTCTATCCCCAGGTCATTCCGACACCGGAGCTGGTGCTCTTTCTTACTCACTGAGCCCCCTGGCTGCCCCAGAAAGACCATTTTTTAAACCAACTGGTGAGGGCAGCCTTGCTCCTCCTCTCACCTTCTGTCCTCTGATAGTGTGTGGGCAGCCTGTGGAGACATCCCCCGGATGCCAGGGTCTGCATATGGCAGTGGGGTTTTCTGTCTTACGCGTTCTTGGAATGCTGAGATTCCAGTAAACTTCTTCACGTTTTAAAAAGAAAAGATCCAGTGTTACCTCGGGCCTAGGATGGGGAAGAAAATAGCCCGTCTTGAGGAACTTCAGGGTCTAGGAGAGGCCCACACATAACAGACAGTGTCAGGGAAGGGAGGAAGAAACCCCGGGACCACAGCAACTCAGAGGCGAAAGGACTGGCGGTGCTCTCAGACCAGTGTCCCCTCTCCTGGAGCAGGAGCCCCGCTGGGGCCCCAGCAACTGGGGCTCAGTTCTGCCTCTCCTCTGTGCACCCTCTGATTGTACAGTGAGCCAGAAGATGCTTCTTGGCCCACTGCCCACTGCCCACTGCCCTCATTTCTGTGCTTGGGGGCGCTGGAAAGAGGAGGAAGGCTTAAGATCGGCTTGGAAGGACAGGCCACGTGTCAGGTGATGGAGCTGGGATACGTGGTGGGATCAGAGCCCCAGAGCTGGCCTTCATCTAGCACTGGGGCTGGTCCAGCTCAGCTGAAGTCTAGATCACGTGTTGGGGGGATGATGGGAAGCAGGCCTCCCTAAATGGAGAGGGATGGACCATTGGTTGGCAGGCGGTGGGGAACCACAGGGGATGTTCAAGCGCAGACATAACGTATGCAGACGATTGCACCTTTGTCAATGTGCCATTGGGGCTGAGACGGGGCAGTGAGATGGGCAGCAGAGGGATTTTATTGGAGGCTCTTGTTCTAGATGAAATGTGATTCACCCCCAGACTGGCCAGATCTGTTGTGGTGTATGTGGAAATAGGAGAAAGTGTGAGAGGGACGCTGATGAACTGTGAAGGAGAGGTCTGCGGGGCTTGGAGAATGGTGGAGGCCTCCCAAACAGCAGAATGGTGCTTTGAGCTTCCAATCTCCAGTCTTCCAGAGGAAGCATGAGGTTTGACCTTGAACTCAGTCCTCTCAGAGAAACGAAGCTGTTTGCACACCAGGATTCCTCTTTGGGGGGCGAAGAACTGTTTGTGGCCTTGGTCTGCTGAACCATCCCTACTTCAGAGAAGCAGAACTGGGTGGCCTGGAGGGATACTGCTGGATCTGCTAGCCTTCATGGAATGAGGACACGAGGAAGCATCTGGCTGGGGGGCCCTGACCTAGAGCGCTGGCCCAGCTCTGGATGGGTCCAGCTGCAGCAGTTGGGCAGCAGCTCCAGGCCTCCCTGACCTCTGAGGTCCTATGAAGATTAGGCAGCTGCTGCTCAGACATGGTCCTCCCTGGGCCAGTTACAAAGGAGTAATTGTACAGACTCCTTAAGAAGTGGTTCCTGTTGTAGTGTGGATTTACCCTAATCCTTCTTCTGACCCATGGAAAGCCACTGAAGGATTTTCCAAACAAAAGGGAAGTCATACAAATACCTAAAGATGCCACTGGGATCCATCCCTTCCTCAAAGGCAGGAAAAACAATGCAGGCTTTAGATCTTCTGAAAGGGCCCATTGGCGCTTGGACTGGAGAGACGAGGGGCTGCTGCTTATTCTCCCCTAGATGCACCTGTCTTATGAGAGCGTGCCCCCATTGAGGGCGGCTGACCGAGGCCACTCTGCCGCCAGAACATTCTACTTCTATCAGCTTCCCACCAACCTGAGGACTTGGCAGCACAGTGGCCATGCCCACACGTTTCTGGGTACACCTCTGATAGATGCCAAGGGGCAGACTTCTACAGAATGGGGAGCTTCATGCCCTTGGTAGAGGGAGGCTGGCACTCAGAGAGATGGCTTACCATATTTACATTTTCTCTGATGCTGGGATGGTTTTTAGAAAAGAAAATCTTCTCAGATTATTCATTTAGCCTGGGGTGTTTGTGAAATTGCTTTCTAGTGATGCCCATTAGATCATTGTTCTTCGTTTTAATTAAGAACTCCCATCCCTGCCACTCCTGCGTGCCACCTTCCCCCTACATACCCAGTGTCCCAAAGTCTCTCCTTGCCCCTCCGTCCCCCAGATCAGGGACATCAGTGGCTGAGCCAGAGCTTGTCCTGCCCATTCTAATGCGCTCTTCATTCAGACTGCTCTGAGAGATGAGGACAGGCCCGACTTTCCTGCTGAGTTCTCTGTATCTGAGTGCTGTTTAACACATTTGAGGGTGTGCAGGTACGGAGAGCTTTATCATGAAGGCAGCTGGTGGTGCTGCAGTGCACAGGATGCTGGGCCTGGAGTCAGGAAGACCAGAGTTCAAATTTTGCTTCAGATACCTACTAGCTGTGTGACCCTGGGTGAGTCACCAAACCTCTGCCTGCCTCAGTGTCCTCAGCTGTGAAATGGAGATGTTGATATCTGCCCAAGCTATTGTGAGGATCAAGTAATGACCCATGCCTTTGCAAGCCTTAAAGTGATGGGAGGGCTCCTTTTGATGGCGGCGGTGGCTCTGGCCATCGTCCAGTCTAGGTACCGGCTGTCATGCCCCAGGAGGCTTGTCTCCTCATTCTGAAGGAGTCAGAGTAGAAAGGCCAGAGAGGGAGTAAGAAAGACGAGGAGGGACCGGGCCCCCCAAGAGCTCCCTTTCTCTGCCCAGCAGCCTCCTCCCCCTGAGGCCCAGGACATCGTCCCTGTGCTGTGGACCCCTCGTCGCACACCTGGATGGCGTGGTGCCGCCATGACTGTCCTTTGCTCCAGGGGCTTATGGGAGCTGTGCTTCAGATGCCGTCTGAACGGAGGACCTGTCCTGGCATGTGCTCCTGGTGTGCACTGGGGCAGGTCCCTTTGTCCTATGTGCTTTAGCTTTCTTATCTCTGAAGCGAGGAGGTGGGTCTGATGCTCTCTGAGGCCCTTGTGCCGGGAACTGATGCCTTTCTTCTGTCCATGGGCCTCCTGCAGAGGAAGATGGGACCATCTGATGAGAGCGGGCCCCCATTGAGGGAGTCTGACCGAGGCTACTCAGCCGCCAGATGTAGGGAATGCCCTTTCCAGTTCAAACATTCTGGTTCTGTCAGCTTCCCATAAGCCTAGGGCTCAGCGGCACAGTAACCATGCCCACATGTTTCTGTTTAGACCTCTGGTTGATGTGGGCCGTGGCCTCGTGGCACGTGGGCTCTGAAGAAGGAAAGTGTCTGGGGCTGGGGACAAGTGAATTGATGGTCTTAGGCTTTACAGGGGGCCTCAGGAATCACCCTGACCACTTCCTCCATTTTTAACAAGGAAACCGATGCCCAGCAGGATAGCAGCTTCCATGTGTGTGGCACATTGGCAGCAGAAGTGGGCTAGGGCCTGTGGGATCTGTGAGGAGCAGCGGGCATGCCCACTCAGTCCTGGGACCACAGCTGGTGAGCCACAGAACCAGGTCCTGACTCCGAGCCTTTCCCACGTCACGTGTCATGTGTGAAGCTGCCGCTGCGTGCCGGGTGCAGTCTCACTCTGCCTGGGATGGAGCCTCAGTGCTCCAGCTTTTGTTAAGAGCCTTCTGTGTGCCAGGCGCTGTGCTCAGACCAGAGACCTCCAGCGGCTGGCCATGGGGCCAGAACCAGGTTCAATGTGATGGGATGTCTGATACAAGAAAACAGACGCAGCATGGCACTTTATGCTGAGGCCGCCAGGGAGCCTTCTCTCCAGATTCGCCACCTGGTTCTGTTCAGGTTTGCCCCTTGCCCCAGCCTGGCTCAGAGGCATGAGGCAGTGTCAACTGCTTTGAGGGAGGAAATCATGGAGGCTGGATCAGCAGAGGGGGCGCTTCGAGGAGCTGAGCCCCAAAGGCGTGTCTTGGGGGGCCCTTCCCACAGCTGCCAGATCTGTGGCTGGCTGCTGTGGGCGCAGCACCTTCCCGATGGAGCCCAGCGTTCATGGAGATGGGACCTTCCGCCAGTCTTTTTCATAAGCCCTTCCTTCACAACATGAAGTCGTAAGCGGTTCCTGCCTTCGCGTCTCCAGAAAGGGGCACCGATCGCGGTTGGCCTGATTCAGCGTATGGAGGCTAGCAGGTGGATTAGTGTTCAGAGCTTGGCCAAGACTGCATATGGCAGGAGAGAGCCGCGTCATGCCAATGCCATTGCCCTTGGAAAGGGTCCCTTGTTTACCATTTATCTGGCTCAGGATAGAGTGAGAGAGGGCAGAAGCATCACGTCCAGGCAGTCTGCTAGATAGCCTGCTGTGGGCAGCACCATTCAGGAAAAGGCCTGGCTGGAATCCGTGCCTTGGGACCCCCCCCCCCCCAATGGGGGCTTCTGCTTCGGGGCCCTGTGCACCTGGGGGCCTCCTTGTCATTCTCTGTGCCCCACAAATACTGGGAGGGTGGACGGGGTAGGGGGGGTGAGGGGGCTGTGCACCCCCTCAGCAGCATTGGGCAGATTCCCTTTTCCTTCCGGTGGGGCATGGCATGCTGGGAAGGGGAGTCTTTTAGGAACAATGGCTGCTGGCATTCACGTGGTGCTTTATACTGTGTTTCCCCGATAATAAGACCTATCCGAAAATAAGCCCTCCCATTACTGTGTAAGATTCCTCTAAAATAAGCCTTCCCCTGAAAATAAGCCCTATTGAGATTGCTACTGTAGTGAAGGTGATCCTCTGTGCTACACGCTACCCTCTGTATGCACCGTCCCCCCCCTGCCCCCCCCGGCCCCGTGAAACGCACGCCTCGCTCCGAGCTGCATCCAATCAGAGCTGCAGCAGTGAGCGCATCATCCTGTTCATTATTGAATAAAGGTACATTTTTTTGTTCACATTTACCTGTTTATTAAAATTGCTGTCAATGTTCATTAAAATAAGCCCTCCCCTGAAAATAAGCCCTCTGGTGTTTTTCTGTCCAAAAAATTTAATAAGACAGTGTCTTATTATCGGGGAAACACGGTACAAATACTTTACAAAAAGATCGTTTGATCCTGACGACGACCCTGGAAGGTGGGAGCTGTTATGAGCCCCGTTTTTGCAGAGGGAGAGGCTGAGGCTGGCAGTGACAGGACGGGAATAGCCATCCATATAATGCCTGTTCTATGTCAGGCCTTGTGCTAAACACGGCACACATAGTATCTCATTTGATCCCCCAAGACAACTTGAGGAGGAGGGAAGTGCCATCATGACCTCCATTTTACAGCTGGGGAAACTGAGGCAGAGACTCAGTCACTTGCCTGGAGTCACCCAACCAGGAGGTGTCTGAGGCAGGATTTGAACTCCAGTCTTCCTGACCCCAGGCCTAGTTCTCTGAGCTGCCCCTAGAAATCTCGGGGTTCCCTTGGTAATGGGGGAAGTGTTGCCGTTCTCTGATCGCCACTGCTGAGCCCCAAGTTGCCCAGCCAGGGTTGGGGTGGGAGTGGGAGGTGGCCTGGGGCTTTGCAGGCTGGGTGTGCCTTGTGGGGGCCGCTGGAGATGCTGCTCCAGCCCTTGGGGAGCTGGCCCAGGTGCTGGGATGCAGGCTCAGATGCTTGGGCCGGCTGCTTGAGGGCAGCGCCACCTGGTGGCAGCCCGGGGCCCATGCTCCCTGCTGCTTATCCAGTGGTTTTCTGTTGGCTTCCAGGCTGCTCCCTGGTGTCCCATGGCAGAGGCAGCAAAGGCACCCTCGCCCCAAATGTCGGAGACCCTCAGTCTGGGGAGCTGTGTGTGTGTGTGTGTGTGGGGGGGGGCTCTTGGAGGTAAGGGAGCCGATGTGGCAGCAGTGACAGAGTCCAGGATAGACCAGTGTTCTTGACGTTTCACAGGACCTGGGACGGTGGTCCAGTACAGATGGGCCACCTGAGGGTGCAGACCTTGAGTAATGGGACTTTCCCTTCCCTTTCCCCCAGGCCGGTACCACCTCTGGCCCCACTGGAGACAGGCTGGCTGGGGGAGGCTTCGGAACCCAAGAGAACAGAAGTCTTCCCCAGTTGCCAGGAGAGCAGAAAATTGTCCTTGGAGGCAGGCAGAGTAATTTGAGGAGCATTTTATAGGCACTGTTTTCAAAATTCCTAATGAATATAATCTTCGTTATGACTTTAAAGTTCTTTGATGGGTGTCTCTGTAAGCTGCGGCTGCCTGGCAACGGGAAACACAATGAGGCCTTTTGTCGACAGCTTCTGGAGTGTCATTTAGCGAGCTGCACTTAGATCGGCTTCAGATCTTTGTTCGAAGCCTCCTTTGGAAACCTCATTAGCATGGCTGCTGGCAGCCAGGCCTGAGAGCGCAGTCAATTAGTGCCAGCGAAGAAAGCCGCTGCAGCGGGGCTCCATAGGGCTCGCCATGCACTTAGGACGCAGGGGTCAAGGGGGACCCCCTGACTCTTCTGTCTGACCTCCAGCGCTGAAGCCCTTCTGCAGGCAGCCCAGTCGTTCCATGGGAAGACCCATCCATCGGCCTCCTGGAGGCTTGTCCCTCGCCTCTGTCTTCCGTCTGCTCTCTGTCCCTGGCCAGGAGGCCCTTTTGGCCACACAGACAGCTGCTCTGAGCCCCAGAAGTCCTTTCTTCTCCAGGCAGGAAGCCCGCAGCCTTTGTTCCTTTAGCCTAGCCATCAGGGGGAGCCTCCTCTCTCTCTTATTCTCCCTTCGTTGGGCATGCTCTAGCTTGGCTCTAGCTTCCTCAAAGGATGGCTGAATTGGGCAGAGGACAGCGGCCTGTCACCTGCCAGCTCTTGGAGGGCTCACACTCTCACAAGAACTTGACTGAACTCCTGCTTCACAGCAGCCCCCTGCTGAGCTGGCAGTCTGCTAACCCTTCGGCCCTTTTCTGCATGCTTAGATGGCCAGGGACTCTGAGTTCGGTATTTGGGGGCTTTTATGTGAAGAAAATTTGAATGCCAGTCAATCTCTTGCAGTTGCGTTTTCTTCCTGATCCTTACTTCATTGTTCAATTTTTAATTACGTAGCACATCCCTCTAATAGTTGGTGTGACTTCTCAGCCGAGCATTTTGTCAGATAAAAATACATTCTACTCTGTCTGCAAGACCATGGCTCCTTCTCAAAGGAGGCTGGCTGTTCCATCAGACAAATCAGAGGGAAGCTGTAGCTTGCTTGGTCCTGCCAGCTTCCTAGATTTGGTCTTTTTTAGCTTCTGCTACCAGCCATCCCTGGATCCTGGCCTTCCTGCAGCCTGGGGGCCTGGGGACAGCTGCGCAATATTCTGGAGTCTGATTGTAACCTCCCCAGGCAGCCCAAAGGAGGCTTTTCGACCTCTCTGTTCTTCTCTTTCCTCCTGAACTGTGCAGTGAGGGCAGAGGGTAGCTCCCTGTCGCCAGAGGTCATCTAGCAGAGTCTGGAGGGCCCCTCCTTGTATGTGCCACAGAGGCTTTTCCTGTTTTGGCCCAGAATGGGGTTTCCTAATGTGTATTTTGTTCAGAGGCCCCTCTGGCAAGATGGTTATGTGCTCCTTTTCACAGCCATGTTTTTATACGTACAGAGGGAGATACATAGGGTTACAAAGGAAACGAAACATCAAAATGCAGTTATTCACACTCCTCCCCTCCCTCCATTTGTGAGACCTGGCTTGGTCTAGAAGTCCTCTGGAGGCCCATCGAGCTCTGAGGCTCAGTGGGGCTCAAGAACAGCTGGTCTTGGGGCGGCCAGGTAGCACAGCGAATAAGAGCACTGGCTCCAGTGTCAGGATGACCTGGAGATCGAATCCCGGGCTCAGACACTTAGCACCCACCCAGAAACACCTGGCGGTGTAACCTTGAGCAAGTTACTTAACCCCAATTGCTTAGGGGCAGCCAGGTGGCTCAGTGAGTAAGAGCACCGGCTCCAGTGTCGGGATGACCTGGATCAAATCTGGGCTCAGATACTCAGCACCACACCCAGAAATAACTGGCCTGTAACCTTGAGCAAGTTACTTAACCCTGATTGCTTAAAAAAAAAAAAAGAACAGCTGGTCATTTCGGCACATATTTCATGGATTATGTAGCTGACTCCTCTTTCAAATATGAGTCTGAGCTTTTAGAGGCCCATGTGGAGGCCAGTCTCACCAAGTCAGGCCAGCCCAAGGGGCCTCCTTCCAGGGCAAGGTGGGCACATCTTCTAGGGATTGGTGTGGGCTGAGGGAGCACCTGCCCACCAGAGACTCCCCTCATTAAGGAATTATGGAAGTGAACTGTATGAAGGAGAAAGAAACCCACATTTAACGTTCCTCAGGGTCACAGAACTGGCGGCAGCAGATGGACCTTGGGAGTCTGCTCCTTCTTAGGAGAGCTCAGGCACCAGATTGCTGTGTGGGGATGTGGGCCAAGTCCCTTTTCCTCTCTGGGCTTCCTTGTTCTCATGTGTAAAATGGGAGCTCTGTCCGAGCCCTTCTAGCATTGAGATTGCGACTTGATCAAGCTTTCACTAATGGAACCAACCCTGCTATGAGGTCTCTGATCTCCCTGTGCTTCAGGGTATGGACCAATGTGAAATGAATCTGTCTACATGTCATTTAGGGTCACCACAGTTTCCTCCGGTATCCCTTCTCCACATAGATAACCCTACAGTGGTATTTTTTTCAAAGATTAGAAAAGGAAAAGGAAAAGAAATTAGCATGGATGATTGGGACATTGAGAAAGGGAAAATCTTGGCACTGCCTGACATTATGAATCCCCCGTCCCAGGGGCAGCCCGGCAGCATCTTCTCCGTGCTCTGCTTTCCAGCCAGGCTGATTGGCTGTGATTCAGCAGCCTTCACTTGAGATGATGTTTTCTTTTGTCCTTCTTCCCATTTGCATCGTCGTAGGTATGAGCATTATTTTCTTGGCTCTGCTGACTTCACTCTGAATCTGTTCATGTAGGTTTTCCATGCTTCCTCAGTGCCTCCTGTTTGTCATTTCTTATAGCACACACGTGTGTACCAGCTTGTAGTGTGCCCCGATCGAGGGTGCTAACCTTTAAAAAGTTTGGTTAAAGGAGACAAATAAATAGTGATATACGGTTATTTCATTTTATTCTCTTAAGATCACAAGGAGCCAGACCAAGTCTGACCACTGGACAAAAGATTCAGAAAGCTTAAATACATTTCAGAACCATCCCAATTCAAGGTGGCTGTGTCGCACAAATTTATGATCTCCCTAAATGTTTAATCATTGTATGAGAAAAGGAATTTTCTTAATTGAATAGATGGTAAATACAATAAAATAGGAGAGTTGACAAAGTGTCAGTTGAAATTAATGATTCAGGAGATCTGTGTTTTCTTTACCATTAACATTCTATAACATAGTATATGTCCAAAAATATTAAGATAAGAAAAAGTCCCATTACTCAAGTTAATGCCTCGAGTTAAGGGTCTCATCCTTAAGGGCCATAAAGTAGGTCCCATCTGACTTTGTTGACATAAGACATTCTCTGAGCTCACTCAGAGAGCGAAGTAAATCTGGGTCCATTTGGAATTTATGATCTCAGGATGTCTCTGTAGTATATGTCCCAAGATAAGGGGAAACCCTACTTTCAGCCTTATCTGGTCTCTGGAGTTGCTGACACAGAAAAAAGGCCTTTTCAAAGCAAGACAGAGCAGTCTGTTTGATTAATTCATACTTTGGCCAAAAATATGACGCTTAGTGATTATCAAGGGCTGTCTACTTTGTTTCTCGTTCTTTTGCTATCACAATAAATATTTATTGAAGTTATCACCATTTAAAATGTTATTATCAATATATATATATGACTCTATCATCATATAGTTATATCATAATCATTATCATGAGTTACTATTTCAGCATTGACTATTGCTGTCTTTTGTCCCCTTTACCACTTTACAGGGTGTGAGTGTTCTGATGAGCGTTTCTCTTATTAGTGATTTCGAGCATTTGTTTATGTGGTTGTGGGTACTTTGCAAATCTTTTTTTGAAAATTATTTGTTCATATCCTTTGACTGCTTCATATATAGATATGTAGGCACAGATATCTAGCTGTTAGTTCTTTATACATCCTGGACACCAAAATTTTGTTATAGAAATTTGATAACAGATTTTTTTTTTCTCACTTGACCACTTCTACCCGGGTGCATTAATTTTGTTTGTGCAAAAGCTTTTTGGTTTCATGTAGTCACAGTAGTTCTTAGGGGAAAAATCATATCTCTATAAACATACATTAACAAAATAGGAAAAGAGAGGATTTTGAACTGACTGTGCATTTAAAAAGTTAGAAAGCCAGCAGATAAACCTGCAATAAGCACAAAAGAAGAGATACTGGAAATAGATAAACTGGAAACTCAAAGGCAGCATCAGGGTGAGGCAGGAACCACACAGTTTTAGGAGTTAGGAAACCCAGGTTTGGGCCCCTCATTGGCACTGACTAGTGGCCTTGGACAAGTCTCTTCAGCTTTCAGATTCTGGGTTTTTTTTTTTTTTGAAGGGAGGAGGGCAGGGCAGTTGGGGTTAAGTGACTTGCCCAAGGTCACACAGCTAGTAAGTGTTAAGTATCTGAGGCAGGATTTGAACTCAGGTCCTCCTGACTCCAGGGCTGGTGTTCTATTCACTGAGCCACCTAGCCTCCCCAAGATTCTCAGTTTTCTTATCTATAAAATCAGGCTGTGGGATGTGAGATGTTCTCTGAAGACCCTCTTAGCTCTGCCCTCCCAGCCCTGACACCCCATGGTGCAGGGTTTCTTCACAGCTCTGACATTTCTACTTCTCTGTTCTGAAGTCCCTTACAGATGGAGGACTCTAATCTGTAAGAGCCGAAAACAGTAAGAGCTGTTTTGTAGTTTGTAGAGCACTTTACACACTTCCTCTCACTTGGTACCACATAGCTGTGAGAGGTACGTGCTGCCCTCATCCCCATTTTTCAGGTGAGGAGACAGAGGCTCAGAAAGGCGATGTGATACAATCCCTTCAGGCACGTCTGCATGGGACAAACAGGGGCAGCCTCCAGACCTTGCCCCAAGGGAGGGACATGGCCTGGTCCCATAGTCGTCTTTTGAAGAACCCCCGCAGTGGCCCCAGAGAAGTGGCTGGCACTCTCCAGTGCCGGGAGCAAAGCTTCCAAAAGGAATGAAAGAAGGGAGCCCAGCCCCTGGGAGTAGGAGGACTTGGTGAACTCTGAGCCATAGCCGAGTCCTCTCCATCAGGCAGATGTCCCACCTGAGGGAGCCGTCGCCTGCCTGGCTCAGGCATTCCTAAAGACCTTCCAGGACTCTAGGGATACTGTTGTTTTAGGAGCTTTGGGTGAGAGATTGATAAGCTTGGCCTTGACCCATCCTCTGGGGCTTCAGAGAGGACGTTAGAGGCCTGGAGGCCCTGCTTGGTTACCTGGCCTGCTGGTCAGTGACTGGGCCTCAGGAAAGCCATCAGTTGGCTAGACCAGGGGTAATTCTTTGAACATACAAGGTCAGAGCAAGGTGTTTTCAAGGCAAGGCCCCCTACAGGGCATGAGGTTCAGGCCTCTTGTGGTACAGTCAGGTCTAGAGGTCAAGTGACTTGTCCAAGGTCATGCAACTGGTTATGCAGAGCTGGGATTCTTTCTACTCTGGGTCTTCTGACTTCTTGTTATTGGATTCCTTCCCTTACGTTCATTCAGCCACCCAGCACAGTAGTATATAACTAGTGTGAAGGCTTGTTGACCCAAGTTGATGAGATCATTTACTCTTTGGGTCCTGTAGAGCTGTGGCGTGTGCATCCTGCGCAGGTGTGGGCATTCTTAACTGGACAGAAGCAGCGATAGCCTTATTTCCCATAGTGGACTCTGACTCTGATCCCACATGTTTTCATAAGAAATGGATGGATGGAATGGGGACAGGAAGGAGGGGTGATATCAAGTAATTTGAAAAAAAATCAGACTGTAAAATGATTTAAAGATATAAAAAGGGATTTTTGCCTATTTTATAAGCCTCTTTAATGATAACTTTAATTAGAAGCTTGTTTAAACTGAGCTTATGACTTTGTGTTTCTGACAGTCCTTTGTAGCAGAGGGGTTTAGACTTTCAGGGAGAGGCCATCTTGACTTGGTTCACCTGAGGCATTTCTCCCACTGGGGAAGTCTGGACTTGGTGATTTTCCAGCTGCCCCTCAGCTCCAAGAGCATCATTTTGTGATTCTATGATTTAGAATGTAGCAAGCTACTTTACTCAGCAGGAGCCAGTGTTCAGACAGCCTATCAGTCCCATTAAACTTCTGATAAATGCTTAGCATCAATTCTCAGACCTGTCAGTTTGTGTCTCTAAAAGCCGTCTGTGGAGATGGGAACATGTATATAATGGGCCTTATTAGCGCTATGGATTTGTGTCTGAAAGTAAATACTCTTAAGAAGGCAAATAAACAGAGTTAGAAAGTGAGATCAGTTATGAGGGCTATATACTAAAGTTAGTTGTATTGCAGATATAAGGGGAAACGGTGTTTTTAAATTAGGAAAATGAAATTGAGTTTTCTTGGCTCTGACTTGAATTAGGATTTTAAATCATTAAAATGGATGCACTTTGATGATGCACCCACATTTTGTGATACCTCCCACAGCCAGAGTTCTGTGAGGGAGACACAGAGCTGGGAGGTCTGGCTGCCCAGATGGATTGAGCCATGAGCTGGGGCAGGAAAACCAATAGGGGTCTTGGTGGGGCACAGGGTCTCCTGGTAACTATACAAGTATTTATTAAATGTTTAGAATGTGCAAAGGAAGCAACATCCCCCCTACAACTTTTGCCAACATGCTTTGTGTGACAGTGAGTCCTGGCCAAAATTTGGTTTTCATGCAAAGTTCTCTGCTAGGCCCAAGATATTTTGCAATGAAACTTAAGAGAATCCATGACTATTTAGACATTTCAGCAGGCATAGTTCATGAGACAAGATAAAAATACTTGACAAATATGATAATTATACTACATGAGAAATTGATAACAATATGCCATGACAGTGTGAGATATAGTGAGAAGAAGCATTAGACTGAGAGGCAGAAGGCCAAGGGTCAAGCGTAGCATAAGCAAATGGAATTCCCTCTCTAGGCCTTAGCTTCCTAACTTAAAAAGAGAGAGTGGGCTAAATGCAGGGTCTTCTCCTGCTCTAATATTTTTGTGTTCTTTTAAAAATAAATTATTTGTTTACTTTTAGTTTACAACATTCAGTTCCACAGTCCCTTGAGTTTCAAATCCGCACCTCCCCCCCCCCCCCCCCGCCCCGGCAGCATGCAGTCTAACATAGGATCTGCAAATACCTTCACATTAAACATCAGTCAGGTTGTAAAGAAGGATTATGACCCATGGAGTGAACAATGAGAAAGAGGCAACAAAACAAAAGAAAGAGAGAGCAAGTGGTTTGCTTCAGTCTGCATTAAAACTGTTCTTTCTAGCTCTTTCTCTGAATGTGGACATCCTCTCCATCACGAGTCTTTTGGGCTTTACTTGTAGCCCTGCACTTCTGAGAAGAGTCCAGTCTATCAAAGGTGGTCATCACACATACGGTGTGTCTGTACTTGTGTACAGATTTGTCTTGGTTCTGCTCCCCTCACTCAGCATCAGTTCATATAATTCTCTCCAGGTTATTCTGAAGTCAGTCTGTTCCTCATTTCTTACAGCACAGTAGTATTCCATTACATACATGTACCACAACTAGTTCAGCCATTCCTCAGTTGATGGGCATCCCCTTGATTTACAATTCTTTGCCACCACAAAAAGACCTGCAATGAATATTTTTGTACATGTGGGTCTTCCTTCCACTTCTCTGATCTCTTTGGGATATAGCTCTAGAAGTGGTATTGTGGGGTCAAAGGGTATACACTTATTTATAGCCCTTTGGGCATAGTTTCATATTGCTTTCCAGAATGGCTGGATCAGTTCACAACTCCACCAACAATGCATTAGTGTTCCAATTTTTCCACATCCTGTCCAGCATTTATCATTTTCCTGTTTCGTCATCTTAGCCAATCTGGCTGGTGAGATGTGGTACCTCAGAGTTGTTTTGATTTGTATTTCTCTAATCACTAGTGATTTAGAACATTTTTTCATATGCTTATAGATATCTTTAATTTCGTCTTCTGAGAATACCTGTTCATATCCTTTGACCATTTATCCTTTGGGGAGTGGCTTGTAATCTTATAGATTTGACTTAATTCTCTGTATATTTTAGAAACGAGGCCTTTATCAGAGACTGACTGTAAAAATTCTTTCCCAATTTTCCACTTCCCTCTTAATCTTGGTTACATTGGCTTTGTATGTACAGAAACTTTTTAGTTTAATGTAATCAAAATTATCCATTTTGCATTTTATAATGCTCTCTAACTCTTGTTTGGTCATAAAGTCTTCCTCTCTCCATAAATTTGACATAAACTATTCCTTGCTCTCCCAGATTGCTTACAGTATCAGCCTTTATACTTAGATCATGCACCCATTTAGACTTGATTTTAGTATACGGTGTTAGATAATGGTCTATGCCCAGTTTCTGCCATACTGTATTCCAGTTTCCCCAACAGTTTTTGTTAAATAGTGAGTTCTTTTTCCAAAAACTGGGGTCTTTGGGTTTATCAGATTATAGATGACTATAGTCATTGGCTGCTGAGTCTTGTGTGCCCAGTCTATTCCATTGATCCACTATTCTATTCCTCAGCCAGTACCAAGTAGTTTTGAGGACTGCTGCTTTATAATATAGATTAATATCTGATATAACTAGGCTACCTTCCCTAGCATTCCTTTTCATTAGTTCCCTTGATATTCTGGACCTTCTGTTTTTCCAAACCTCACCTTACTTTCAAAATATGTGTTACAAGGGCAGCTCATGGGGTAGAGGGTGGTCGGGGAGAGTGGGCCAGGGATTTAGGAGGGAACCTGCTCAGAACTGAAAGTGACAGAAAAGCAAAAGACATCATTAAAATAAGATGGAAAAAGAGTCCAGGTTAGAGGTGATGAGAACTGGTATCTTCAAGCATATAGAGTGCTTTCCTGACCAGCCCTGTGAGCTCTGACTGTAGGACAAATGTCCTCTTTGACTCCTGGGTGGGAGGGAAGCCTACAGGTTAGAGTAGCCATCCCCCTTCATGGGTCAGATCCAGAGTTTGTAAGTAGGACTCCTGATTTCAAGTCCCACCCACCTCCTTCTAGCACCCCCCCAACTTGAGCGGTTCCTGTTACTTGCAGCCTTGGCCTCAGGCAGCAGTGTTCTTCCACATTCATCACAGACTTTCTGCTTTTCGGGCTTGTGATGGCCCAGCCACCTAACCCGGATTGGAGGGTATATGAGAGGAGGGATTACCACAAGCCTGGGGTCTGCTGGACCCTGCCTGGCCCTAGTGAGATCCAGGGCTAGGCTCTGAGGGTGGTCGCTGTCCACCTCGTGGTGCTGAATGGTTTGTTGGGCCCTGGGCTCAGAGCGTTCTGCTGGGGGTGGAAGTGACCCTAGCAGAAATTGAGGCTTCATGAGGGGGGAGTGTGGGTGAAGCCCAGTCCTCCTGACTCCCAGTCACTCATCAGATCATTTATTCTGTGCCTCCTGTGACAGGAGCTGTGCTCAGTGCTGGGGTTACCAAGAAAGGCCCAAGGCAGTCTCTGTCTTCTCCGAGCTCACACTCTAATGGGAGAGGCAGCAAGCTGACCATGAGGCAGGACCAAGCTGCAGACACAGATGGGGGATAGACACCAGAAGGGGGTGCCGGCATTGAGGATGATGGGGAAGACCTTGTGTAGATGGTGGCCAGGGGAGTCAGGCGGGAGGGAGCAGCCACCCTTCCACTCTCTGCAGAAGGAGCCCTTATTCCCTCTTAAATGCAAAGGGCCTTCTGGGCGCTGACAGGTGGCCCAAATGTCACCATCCCCATCTTATGAATGAGGAAACTGAGGCAGCAAGAAGCCATCTGCTCATATTCACAACACTGGTAAATTTCTGAGGCAGAGTCAGTTAGTCAGTCAGATAGCAAGCCCAGCCTGAGTCCTTCCTACATACCAGACTCTGCATGAGGGGCAGAGGACAGAGACAACAGAGAAATTGGTCCTGGCCTCAGGGGGCTTCCCTTCTATCCTTGAGCATCCCAGGCCAGTGAGCTCTCCCCTTCAGCCCTGAGTGTCTCAGTACTGGACAGGGGTGTAGAGGAGAGTGACTGACTTTTGGAGCCTCTCCTTCACCCGCCCAAGCCCAGGCCAGCACTAATGGAAGCATTGGTCACTTTGGGAAATTCAAGGGAGCTGTTCTCTGTGAGCAGCCCGGTGCATGAGGACGACTGGGGTGGGTCTGCAGTGAAGGAAACCTGGGACTCCAGAATGTGAAGCCAGGAGTAGGTGTCCAGGCTGGGCCTCTGTCCCACCAAGGAACGTGTGTGAAAAATGACTGAAGTCAAACAGAGAAGGAGGGAGAGATTCGGAGAGAGAGGACTCAATTCTGTTGGCTGAGGGACTGAGAAAGGGAGGGAAGGGAGATTTACGATCGTAGGACCTTGGACCACAGGCACTTTAGAGGTCATCCATTCCATTTTACAGACAGGGAAACTGAGACCCTGCAAAGTCACACAGGAAGTGTAAGTGATAGTCTCAGGACTTGAACCTTTAAGGAGAGTGAGAAACCTTAGATACAGGAATTATTCAAGAGCTAGAGGTAATCATTATCACAATAACTGACCTTTATCTGGCGCTTTAAGATTTGTGAACAATTTTACAGACTTTATCTCTTTTGTAGATGCCATTATCACCTCCGTTTTACAGATGAGGAAACTGAAGCAAACAGAGGTTAAGGGACTTGCCTGGGTCTCACAGCGATGAAGTGCCTGAATTGGGATTTGAACTCAGGTCTTCCTGATTGTGGGCCCAGCTCTCTATCCACTGTGCCCACCTAGCTAGCAGCCTCTAAATCCATGAGTAGGGGGTGACATCGAGGTTTGGAGGCTGGATGAGGCTGGATGAGGGAATGGAGCAGTGCTCCCATTTGTCTTTAGCCCGTCCACGGGAAGGGCAAGTACACAAAGTTGGGTTGGTTGGTGCAGATTAGGGAGAGCCTGGCACTCGGGGTTGTCATTTCATTGGAGGGTGGGAAGAGCAGGCTTGAGGGGTGTTTTTGGTGCTGAGGAGGCCTAGAGCCAGGTCTGTGGGGAAGGTGCTGCCTCTTTCATGGGTGAACAGCTCAGAGGCTGAATGGGTTATAGAAAGAACCCTTGGGAGAGAAAGAAAAATCACATGATCCACTAGTGAAGAAGCCTGGCGTCTTGTGATGACTCAGGGCTGCAGGCCACTGTGGTCCAGGGGGTCCTTTGTTTGCATGATTCTTTGTAGAGCTCTGAAGTCTTGCACGGACAGAATGGTCAGTCAGATAACTGTTTGGGGGCCGTGGTGGGCATGGGAGCTTAGCTGGTGAATTGCAGTCTGAGATGGACTTTGTGGGGATGACCGTCCAGCTCTGCTCTGTCTCTAAAAAAGGAAGGACTACCCTCCTGCCTCGGTTCGCCTGCTTGAAGCCGGCCCTTCTCTGGCCCTCAGCTCCTCCCCTCTCAGGTCCTCTGTCACATTGTTGACATGAGGCCACTGGGAGAAAA
Source organism: Petaurus breviceps papuanus (assembly GCF_028583685.1). Taxonomy (NCBI): domain Eukaryota; kingdom Metazoa; phylum Chordata; class Mammalia; order Diprotodontia; family Petauridae; genus Petaurus; species Petaurus breviceps. Next base: position 3,683,847 of record NW_027186310.1, on the reverse strand, counting down.
TGACTGCCCTGTCTGTTGTCCTCTCTTGGGCTCTTCCAAAGGATGGATCAGGCTGTGTGGGATAGCCCCACCATGACCAGAGTCCTGGGCCAGCATGATGTTCTCAGAAGAATCATTGCAGCCACTGAGAATCTCTTCATAGCCATGAGGTCACCCCTGACCATGCTGGGCAGGTGAGGTCTGAGTGGGAAGACCTGGTGAAGTCCAGAGTTTGTTCTGGAAGGAACCATCGTCCTCCTGGAGTCTGCAGCAGCGCAAGCCCAGAGCAGACTTGATAATATGGTGGCGGTCACAGGTGGGCCCATGCTAGAGGCCGGAGGGAACAGGAGACGAGTCTAGATGGCAGGCACGGTGCTGGGGATGCAGAGGCTTAGGGTTAGAGTTGGGACATGGAGAGCTGGAAGGGCCAGTGCCCTCATTTCACAGGCGAGGAAACCGGAGTCCAGGCAGGGGAATGTCCCTACCCCCAGTCCAGCAGCTGGTCATGAGCAGCTTCACTCCATAGTGACTGTGCTGAGGATGGTGAGGGAGGTCCCAGCCAGGCTCCCAGCCCAGGGATTTGGTGGCTGCTTGTGCTTCGGTGTGAGCCTTTATATTCTCCTTCCTCAGGAGCTTAGCTCCCCTAAGTGCCTGTAAACTCCTCGTGGGCAGGGCCTGTCCTGCATGGAGCTCGGCTCTCCCATATAAAGCCTGCACAGGGCAGGGGCTAGCACCAGAGGATGGGTGGGGAAGGATCCAGCCCTAGTCTAAGGTCTCTGAGCAACCTGTACTAAGTGCTCCTATGTTCCAGACACCGCACTGAACACTGGGAACACGAGGAGAAAAGCCCAGGGGTCCCTGCCTCGCCCCGGAGGACTCCTCACCACCTCAGTTCTGGGCTGTGGCCATACCTGCTGGGGCATCTGCCTGCCCCAAGTCTCTTCCCCCTCCAGGCTATCCTCCATTCAGCCACTAAAGTGGTTTTGTTAAAGCCCTGATCTGACCATGTCAGCACCCTACCCTCATTCAGTAACATCCAGTGGGTCCCTGTGGCTTCCAGGATTAACCATAAAATGCTCAAAGCCCTCCCCCCCCCCCCCCCCAGCCTGTGCTCTTCAGTCCCATGACCCTGGCCTCGTGGCAGACCCCGCATCTCCCAACTCTGGACATTTCCTCTGGCTGCCTCCCCCACTTCACCTCCTTCTGGCTCCTTTGAAGCCCTAACTAAAATGCCCCCTCCTCCAGGGGGCCTTCCAGGGCCTTCCCTCTGTCCATTGTTTCCCATCTCTCCACTCTATGTGCACGCCGTAGTTGTTTGCTGGCACTTTGTCTCCCCTTTTTCATTAGCCCGGGAGCTCCTTCAGGACTACTGTCTTCTACCAATTCCTTCTTCATGCAGCGCCTGGCACAGAGAAGTGCTTAGTAAATGTTTGCTGATTGATTGGCGAGCACATGGGAGGTTTGAAGGGCATGGCCCAGAGGTCCTTAGAGTGAGGTGGCCAGGCAGATGAGTCCACATCTCCTGGGAGGCACTTCTCCTCAGCCAAGCTGCATCTTTGAAGACATCAGATGGTGCCAAGGGCTCGGGTGGTGAGGACTCAGGTCTCTGGGCCACAAGCAGGTGAGGACGGCAGGAGCTGTGGAGGCAGCTTCCTCTGTACCAGAGGTGTCCCCTTAGGGGCTGAGTGGAGGGCTCTGATGCTGGGCTTACCTGCCATGGGTCACCACCCATGGTGGATGCCAGGCTCCTTCCCCCTCTTTCCCCCTGTGCCCCTCCCCTGCCAGGACTAGGTCTCTTCAGTCTCAGCAGCTGCACGCCTCACTCTGTGATGCTGGGTCCAAAGCATGGAGGAGCTTAATCAATGTTCCAGAGGAAAGGGGGAGGCATGGATGGAGTAGCTGGGGTGGCCAGTGGGAATTCTGGGCGGACAGAGGTGTGCAGGGCTCTCCAGCTTCAGGTTATGTCCAGAGAGCTGCGTGGGGAGCCAGGAGCCCCCAGCCCAGACTCAGCCTTGCATCCCATCATGCCTCACAGCTTCAGCCTCCTCACCCAGGGCATGGGGACAGCACTTCCATCGTACCCTTCATAGTGAGGGGATCGAGGGGACTCAGTTCTGGAGTGAGCTCAGTTCCATTTCTGTTCACTTACATGGCGCTAATCCGCTTTCTGTCTTACAAGAAAATGGTTCAGTTGTGGGAATTGGGAGAGGACTTTGTTCCATTGTTGCACTCTAGGAAGCAGAACCTGCTCTGTGTGCTGCTTAGAGACCCTGAACTTAGAGGACCTGGGTTATGCTGGGGCGTTGGGTGGCACAATGGATAGAACAGTGGTCCTGGAGTTAGGGAGACCTGTGTTCAAATGTGGCCTCAGACACTGGGTGGCTGTGTGAACCTGGCCAAGCCACTTCACCCTGTTTGCCTCAGCTGGAGATGGAAATGGCAAACCACTGCATTATCTTTGCCAAGAACACCCCAGATGGGGTCACGGAGAGTCGAGCACGACTGAAACAAGTAAACAACAATTTCAACTTGAGTTTCAGACTGTCTTAGGTAGCGCTGGGGAAGCTTCAAGTGCTCTAGAAACCCGAGTTTCTCTTGAGCCACTTTGCTGCCCTGAGTGTGTTTCTGTTGTGGCATAAGGGTACAGGGGTATAGGGCAGGGGTCCACCTTGAAAGAATGCGACCTCTCAGGCCTTCTTTTGGTCCAAGTAGTGATTTTATGAAGACACTAGTTAGGTGGGCAAGGTCCCTAGTAAGGCGGCGGTGTTTGTGACACCAATGTAAGCGGGCCGAATTCTCGGAATCTGAGCGTTTGATGAACATGGGACTGATGTTTTTATACAGAAGGGCTGTGGGAAGACCTGGGTGGGACTGAGGAGTGGTAGGAAGCCCGGGGTGGTCCAGGTGCAGACAATGAGAAGCACAGTGGAAAGACAGTTAAATGGACTGTGCTGGGATGGGCTCCCATGGGGACTCATATGGGCACAAACATGACGGCACCGTCAGGCATCCTCACCACAATCACATCTGAGAGAAAACAGAATCAGCTTCTCTAATCTTCTGGGCATCTGGAGGCCCTCTCTTTAAGGCTGATGGGTAGACACTGACTTGGTTCTGAATAACCAGCTCAAAGCGCTAACAAATACCATGTTTTATAAACCTGAACACCCTGTGTGGGGTGCGAGATGGGGCTGTAGTACACAGAGCACCCAGCCTGGAGCTGGGAAAACATCTCCCCCAATTCAAATCCAGCCTCAGATACTTACTGTGTGACCCTGGGCAAGTCACTTCACCCTGTTTGAGTTTCCTCTTCTGCAAAATGAACTGAATAAAGGAATGGCAAACCACTCCAGTATCTGTGCCAAGAAGACCCCAAAGGGGGCCACCAAATGAAGCCAGATGGGACTGAAGAACTACAAAAGCCCCGTGTTGATATCAGTCACTGTTATTTAGATACCTGACCTCCTTTTAAGGGTAAAAACTGGGATTTGAACTGAAGGCCTCAAATTCCATATCCATTATTCTTTCCATTGTATTCTATGTTGAGGCCCAGAAGGAATATTCCTTGTTTTTTGGAAGGATTTCTCTCATATCTATCTGTCTGTCTGTCTATCTAAAATCTGCCTCTACTGATTGTAAAAGCACTTACCAACCTTATCTACTCGGCTTATGTCTTTTTATGGTCCTATTTAGTTTATACAATCCAGTGCAGATCAGTAGAAAGACTCCAGAAGGCTCCCGCACTTGTGAGGCCTGTTGTTGAGGTTAGGGGTGCTGGACCCCAAAACAGCAACGTTGCAGGTCCTGTCTGAGCGCATTCTGCCCAGGCCTTCTCTCAGCCAGAGACAAGCAAGGTTTATTGAAGATCCCCCGTGGTGGTCAGATTCTTAAGGAATCTCAGCGTTTGTATCACTAATGTAGGCTGTTGCGCCAGTTTGGACCTGAGCGCCTTAGAGGAGCTGGATCTTGTGTTCAGAAAGCCTGTGGGAGGGATCCAGGGTGATCCAGGAGGATCTTGGTGGGCGTGGCCAGTAGCCTGGGCTGTCTGGAGATCTGGAACCCAGAGAATGGGGTTTAGAGTGGATGGCGATGGGAGATAACAGGCTAGGTTTAGGGTGACTGAGAATGGGGCTTAGTAATGAAAGGCCATTTGTGGGGATCATAGCTCACCTCTGGCGAGTGCCACAGCAAGTGGGAAGATTCAGGAAGAATTCCAGGAGGTTTCTGGAGCCTGTGCCCTGTCCCTGTGGCCTGGAGGGAGGAGCCTAGGAGCTCTCTTAGCCTTCTCCCCTCACCACCAAATTCCAGTCGTCTGATTGTGGCTTTTGAAGGCAGGGAGAAGGCCCTGGTTGGCTTAGCTGGGGGACTGTAGGGAGCTGGAAGGGAGGCAGGGAGCTGGGTTGCCCCTAGGCAGCTTCCAGGTGTATCTGTGACTGAGCCCTCGATGGAACAGGGCCAAAAAAGTAAGGGAGCTTGTGTCCTGCACATGGGAAATGGGGGCAGTTGGGTCTAATGATACTGAGAGTTTCTCCCTCCCCCTTACTGGGCTTTTGTAAGACTCAAACGTAGTACATGGCCCAGTTCTTTTTATCCCCATTTTTATGGTGAGAAAATCGAGGCTCCAAGCGGAACCTTGATTTGGTCACCCATGATTCCATTCCTGCTTGCTCTAGAATGCAAGCCTGGGCTCTTGCACTCCTGGGGTGAGCTCACCATTCCCCCTTTGTCAGTTCTGTCTGTGGGTCGATAAGCCTCTCTAAGCCCTTGCTGACTGGGGTCTCATTTACAAAGTAATATGCATCTGGAAGCTCCAGCTCCCCTTTTCAAAAGACTTCTGTTTGTGCCATTCTCAGCCTAACAATGGGAGCCGGCTTCTGTAGAAAGAAACATCTAAATATGAATTAAGACAAAATGATTACAATGGGTGCAATTTCTTTTAAGCTTCTTGGATTTGAAAGAAGGGAATGCATATGCAAATGCTGCAGAAATCATCCCACCAGGCTCTGTGTGGGGGCTGCCCTGACCTTCCCCATGCTCCCAGCCCTGAGGCCCTCTGAGCCTGTGCCATCCTTCACAGCAGCGTCTGAGAGAACAGTCTGGTCCTAATAGCGGCACTCTTCCCAAAGGGCGGGAACCAGACCTGGCCACTGACTCCTTATTTCCCTCTGTCCTCGGCCTGCGCTTCTCTGCAGGCGTTGGCCCTGCTGCCCCCTTGTGTGAGTCTCTGCAGGCCTTTCCTCTTCTCTCCTAGGCAGCATGGTGGGCAGAGGCAGTGTGAAGCAGAGCCGGGAAGACCTGACTCTGGCTTAAAGGCTTACTTGTGGTGGCACCCCGGGCATGGAGTCAGTGAGTGATGCCCGCTACTGCCCGTTTGGTATTCAGCACAGTGCTGGCATACAGTAGGGCTCTGTAATGGAGGGCACCACCGCCGTAGCCTCCCAGGATCTGGCGAGCTCAACTCCTCCCCCTTCCAGTCTGTCGCCACCTTGCACTTTGACCCACATTGATGGGGTGCTTGGGATCTATGTCTGTAACAGCAATTTGTAAAACCAGTTTGTACAATTGTAACTGCAATTTGTATTGTAAAATTGTAATAGCAATTTTTAAAACAAGTCTGTAAAATCCCTTTCCCAGACTCAAACTCTGCCCCTTCCCCCTAACGGCACTCTGCCTAGGCAACACCTTGTGACTCCTTTGTCCTTGCTTAATCTCCTCATGTCTCCTCCTGTCTGGTCCAAATCTCATCTCCAAGTTAAACTTATTTATGTACTGAAGTCACAAGTTCCTCTCAGTCAGGCCTTACTTTTATCTATGCACTGAAGTCCCTTACATCCATCGGGTCAGCCCTGAGAATAGCAGCCCTACCCTTTAAAAGTAAAAGCCTGTGCCCCCTTTCACTTGCAGGTCCCCTGAGGATCCTTGCCTGCTGTAAAGTATAGAATAAACTTTTTCAACTCTCACTCCAATTAAGCCTGAGACTTTGAATTCTTTCCAGAGGCTAGGTTTTCTGGTCTTAGATAAGATCAGAGTTCCTGCTGAACCTAATAGCCATCCCTCAGCAACATCCTCATAAAGTAGGGAGTGTGACTGTTATTTAAAAACAGGAGACTAGGACTGCCAGAGGCAGGGAATGGACCCGTCTGTGAAATGCCCAGCCCAGCCCAGCCCAGGTGACTCTGGAAGGTCTTTCTGAGATCCATCCACACTTGAATCCAGGACTCCTGGTGTCCAGTCCTGGGCTCTTCCCCTGAGCTCTTGGCTATGTAGAATGACCCTAAGGATGTGTCTCTCCAATTTTGACTCTTGCTATGTGTCTCACTGGCCTTCTGCCCTTTCATGTCTTGTCATATAACAGATAAATGGCCAGCCCCTCTGGATCCATAGGTGCATTTGGCCAGCAGCAGAATCATTTCATCAGATGCGGATTGTGCCCACACTTGCTTTCTCCTTACCTGGGAGACCTGACACTCCTGGGGCTGCCCTGTTCTTGGCTTCCTGTCCCAAGCAAACGTGCTAATTGATGGCTATCTGTGGGAATGGATGGGATTTTGTCAGTTTTAATGAGCTAACAATTTCTCGTGGAGGCCATCCCACAGGGCATTGTGGGGAAGAAAGGAGGACATGCAAATGAGGCCGGCTGCAGATTGTTGGGGGACAATGCGGGGCTTGCTTTATTGTGTCCATTAATTAGTTCCCCATCAGCCAGTTTCCCTGGGAATGAACTGGAAAAATAATTAAAATGATACACGAGGTAAGGAGTTTAGAAATTCAGAAGGTGAAGGAGAGAATTGGTTTAATACATAATTAGACATATTATTTGCAGCAGTCCATTTTTCACCGAGGGGCTCACTGACAGGATGTGGCCCCAGCTTTAGTTCTTGCTGGGAGTTAATAAATACCACTTGGGGGTGTTTGTCAACTCATAAAAGCCCATGAATTTAGCCAGGGATGTTAAGTGGCTGATGCTATCAAGCACTCCCACAAAGCTGCTGCTGCAGTGGGCAGCCAATCAGAACCCTCCCCATGCTTGATGTTAAACTCTTAAGGTGGCCCCCCAGCCTGCCCGAGGATTCCTGTGGCAGAGTAACACCAAATGGACCACCAGGGACCCTTCCTGGGCTGCCTCATGGTACCTATGCATGGGACCCAGAGACCAGCCCTGGTCAGATATACCAAGCTGTGAGGCTTCTTGTGCCCTCACTTCTGGTGGTGAGCCTCCTCCTGTGGCCTTGGGATGAGCCTGATGGAGGTGGGGAGGCTGTGTGTATGTGTGTGTGTGTCATGATGGAGAAATCCCAGGTCCTTGAAGGAAGCTCATGCTGGCTGAGTGGACTTTAATATTCTGAACTCCTTACTTCCAGTGTTAGATTTCCTTAACGAGCTATTAATTCCATGGGGTGGCAGAGCCCTGTCCCGGGTGCTGGGGAGAACCCCCTTCTGTCTTTAACACCCTTTCAGGAGTGACATCTTCTGCACACTTGGTGCAAATAGAACTGTCCCTGCCCTCAAGCCGTGGCCTCAAGTGGCTCATAGCCCTAACTCGGGAGAGGCCAAGTGCATTGAAGAAGCACAAAGACTGAGGAAAGGTCCAGGACATGTCTCAGTAGGACTCAGAGAAGAGAGAGCTGGATGCTTGTGCTGAGTCCCAGGCAGAGGAGGGGGACAAGGGGCAGGGAGTGGAATGGCAAGGTCGGGTGGAGAGTGGGAACCTGGGATAATGAGGAACCAAGTGAAGTGGAAGGACCAGGGGAGAGGCAGCCTTCAGAGCCAGACCGGGGAGGAGACCAGAGATGAGAGGTAAGAAGCATGGCTGGGAGGCTGGGGCTGATCTTGGGAACCTGGACCATGGCAGGGTGCGGGGGCGGGGGGGCAACCTCAGCTGAGTTAGGAGCTGTTGGGGCAAGCACAACCAAGGGGCCCGATGTGTAACAAGGCTGAGTTTCAGGGTAGGTAGATCCCCACTGGATTAGTCAGCAAGTGATGGGAGAGACTGGACTGGAGCTCAAGAGAGAGGTGGTGGTGGTGGCCGAGGCAACAGCAGAAGGGGAGCTCCCCTCCACACACCCCCAGACCACCTAGCTGCCCAGAACTGAAGGGCTCTGTAGTCATTGCCATCCCATCACAAGGGCAGCTTGTGCCCGTGGTGGGCACTTCTCCCTAAGTCATGAATGGGAAAGGCCTGCAGCTCTCAGGCTTCTCTCAGTGGAAGGGCCCTGCTACCTTAGTGTTTTCTGTGGGGCAGTGGGGCAGGTGTGCTTGCTGACCCAAGTCTCCACCCCCCCTCCCCCCAGGCTTGATGTTAAACTTGAAAATTATATATTTATTGAAAGCTTTCTGTTCTGGCTATAATATGAAATAGATTTTTCTCTCATGCTCCAGTCTCTCCTTAAATTTAGTGCTGCTATAAAAATGATGGATAAGAAATTATTCCAGGAAAACGAGATTGAGGGAGTTATCCCACCATGGACCAAGTGGGAGGGGAGGCTTGTGTGAGGCACGCATGGGATGGGCCGTGTCAGAATCGGAATCCACAGGGCGGGTGGAAGACGGAGGAATTGTCCTTCCAGGTTCTGAAAGTGCAGTGTTGGGAGCTGAGAGTTCCTTAGGTTTTGGCCCCATGAGTGTCGGCCCCTGGAAGGCAAGGGCTGCTCCATTTTACTGCCCTATCCCCAGCACTGGCATGGGGATAGGGGATGGGGCAGCAAGTGCATTTAGGGGGTGAGTGTGTGTCTGTGGGGGACAGGGGATGGAGATCAGGAGGGGCCTCCTGTGGAAGGCTCCCTGGAGCTGGGGGTGAGGAGGGAAGGCCCCAGGTGGGACTGTCACGTCCTACAGAGGGACAAGATCAGGAGCCTTGAAAGGCCAGGGAAGCCATATTATGGAAGGCTTTCGTTTATCCTGGTGGCATTAGGAGCCAGGGAAGCCTTTGGGGGGGTCGGTGCTAAGAGCTGCCTGTGTTGGAAGGACGTTGCTGTATCTGCTGTGAAGAGGAAGGACTGGGGTTTGGAGATGCCACAGGCAGGAAGACCAGCCAGGAACCATTGTGATTGTTGTGGGATGTTGGATGAGGGCCTGACAGGGCCGGATGCGGGTGAAACGGAGAGAAGGGGAAGGTGCCGGGGATGTTTTAGAGAATGACCAAGACTGGTCAGGTCCTGGCGTCCAGGAGTCCAGGGGCCAGCTTGTGGTTGGTGCCATTCCGTCATCACAGTCACGTGCCTCCAGCTCTCCTGACTCCAAGGTTGGGGATCTCTCTGCTAGATAAGACCCTCTGGGATTTCAGAGGTCATTTAATTCAGTTTCCTCATTTTGTAAATGGAGGGCCTTAGAACGTGGATGTCAGGTCTGGGAGGGGCCTGAGGACAGGGGATGGCAGGGCTGGGAGGGGCCTGAGAACAGGGAATGGCAGGGCTGGGAGGGGACTGAGAACAGGGGGGTGTCAGGGCTGGGAGAGGCTTCTGTGAAGCACAGGCTGCCAGATCTGGAAAGAATGTTTGAGTCTTGAGGTTTCCTAATGAGTCGCTGACAAAGAGGGTTGTGGAGGAGGCTGGGAGTTCTGGCTCCTCCCACATAACACACACACACATACATGCATGCATAAGTACATACATGGCTGTGTTTAACCCCAGAAGCAATACTGTGTTAATTAAATTCTCAGGTGGGTTGCTGTATCTTGGCTTCTCTCCATGTTTGCCCCACACACTGGAGAAGAGAGTAGCCGGGCTGATGGGAATTGTGCCCATGTTGACCAGGGAAGACCTTGCCCTGTGCAGTGCAGTCTGGGGAGAGGACGTCCCTGAGGATGCCGGCCCAGGGTGTGGGCCCTGGGACAAGATGCCGGAGAGGCCTCACGGAAAGGGCCCTGTGAAGGGAGAAGCTGTGCCCGGCAGGGTGCCAGAGGAAGATCCTGACTCTCTTAGTCACCTGGAGAGTCTTCGGGCAGCTCCTTTGGCTTCTCTGCCTCAGTTTCCCCCTTTGTAAGACAAAGGGCTCCAGCTTCCCGCCAGTTCTCAGTCCTCACACTACTGTGGTTTTAGATGTGGACTGTCCTTCCAGAAAGCCGCTGTCTCTGCCTGCCACAGAGCGGACTTTGCTGCTCTGGTGAGGACCCTGGGGACAGGACTTAGAGGACGGCTGGGCTCTTCCTCCACTCAGTTTCAAAGTAGTGAATATCTGCACGTGGCCTAATTCATACCAGCACCTGTGCCTGTAAGGGAAGGGAGCTCAGGGAGAGGAGGAGGAAGGAGGAGGGAGGAAAGAGAAGAGAGGGAGAGAGGAAAGAGGAGGGAGGAGAAGGAGGGAGGAGGAGGGAGAGATGGCATCTGTGAGGAGTCTTGGAAAGCGTATGGGAATTGGAAGAAGGGAGAGAGCAGGCATTGCTCAGGGGTCATGGCTTGCTGTTTGAACTTGGTCCAGAGTGATTGGGGGGGTGTCAGAGGAGGAGGGCGAAGTGGTGCGAGCTGGGGCTATCCGGGAAGGCTTCGTGGAGGGGGTGACCTTGGGGAACAGCCCCGTCTTCAGCCTGCACACATTTCAGGACAGCATTGCCCTGGCCCACCCTGCACAGGTGTCTGAGCTATCCTCGCCCTGGCTGTTAATGAAACTTGAGATTTGTTGGTCAGAAGCTGTGGCCGGTGCCAGAGGGAACTGGAACGGCTTTAAGTTATTAGCTGGCATGATGTCATTTCTTCAAAGAAAAAATAATCAGGACCCTCAGCGGGATCCTTTTCCTTTTAATTTGTCGGGGACGTCCTTGGCCAAATTAAAAAACGGGACAGTTTATCAGTTTGGACAGGGAGCGCAAATCCCAGCGAGCCGACTTCCTGACCAGACAGTGATGGATGGCCTTGGCCCGCTGCTGAGTCATCAGAGACTGATTTAACGCTTCCACTGGGGGAGTGGAGCGGGCGACGCTGTGCCAGGCAGGGGCCCATTTGGAGATTGGATACTTCCGGAAGTCCTCTCAGAGCTGGCGGAAGATCATCTCTGATCTCTGCTCCAGAGGAGAGGCGTGCTGGCCAGGCCACCTCCTGGGGTCTGTCTGCTGCCCAGCCGGCACTGTGATGGGTGCCCAGTCACAGGGGACTAGGGCGGGATGCGGATGCCTTCTGAAACTCTGAAGTTGAGGTGGCTTTTTGGATCCCTCCATGCTTCCGTGCCCAACCAGAGGGGAGGGCATTTTGGGGAGCAGGTGCTGGCGGACAGATGCATTTTGTCTTGCCTCCTGCCTTTGTCCCCCTTCCAAAGACTTGGGCTGCCTACAGAAGGACGGACATCTTTACAGATTTATTTTGTGGTTTGGAATTAGGATGAATGCGGCAGTCCCTTGGGAGTGGCTATTTCTTTTGCTAATTAATTGAATATTTGAGGCAATTGTGTACAATTTCAAAGGGCTGGAGAATGTATCATGAAAGCAGCCTTGAAGATGCTTTTCACAATGACAAAGGGAATCTTGATGCAGCCTGTCTTTGTGGTCCTGAAGGACCCTTTGATGCTCTCTAATTATTCTGTGTACTGGAATGTGGGACCCCCTCCTCCTCCCATACACACATACACCAGGCTTCTCATTTCTTTCAGCTCAGTCCGTGTGGGTTCCAGAGTGTTCAGAGGGCAGAAAGTGGCTGGGGGCACCTGCAGGCTCTGGCCGTGGGGAGGAGAGGATGGCATTGCGGCTGTGAACTGGGGAGACTCAGAGGCCATTGGATATTTATGGGAAGTGACAGGAAATCTGCCACCTTCAGTGTGGATCTCCGTTCTCTCCTTCCAGAGGCACGAACAAAGGCATTTCCTTAGTGCTTACTGGGTGCCCAGCTCAGGCTGTTTGGACCTGCGGTCTTGGCCCTAATTCTTTGTGAGCTTGGGCAGGTCACTGGGACCCTCTGTCCCCCAGTTTCCTCATCCTTCCTGTATGCCGCGTGATCCAGTGACCGCTGAAGGGATTTTCCTTCAAATAAGGGAGTTGGGAGGGTCTCTTACTTCCCCTCTAACCACAGGCATCCCAGACTCTTATTGCTTTAGTGCAGGGTCTTCATGGGTGGCTCTGGCCAAAAGCAAGTCACTGCCTGGTGACCAGGCTCAGCCAGCTGTGCTAGGGCTGCTATGAGCTATGTATGCCCAAGGCCTCCCTGTGCTGGGATGGAGTATCAGAAGATGACCTTGGCGGAGCATCCCATTCTCTGCACTAGACAGGACCTGCTCTGCTCCCTAACAGAGGAACTGAGAGGGAGACTTGGCTGTGGGGCCATTGGTGGTCAGCTGTCCAGCCTTCAGGCCTGACTTAGGGAGTACTGTCATGGGTCTCTGGTGTATGGGCCTCTCTTCTTTCTCTCCCTGAGCACTGAGTAAGACAGTGCCACAGCTTTCTGAGAGGTACCAGAATGCTCTCATCTACTGGCCCTCGGCTGTGTGGCCAGAGACCCCCTGGCACATTGGAGCCCCCCTGGCGCAGCCTGGCCCCACGGGTCATTTCCTTGGCTCCATTCTCCGCCTCCATCTCCTCCGTGGCTCCCAGCTTCCCTCAGCTTTGGCCTTACTTAGTAGCTCTGGTCCCTGGCCTTCCTGAGCTTGTGGAAGTGTTTCAGAGAGGGTATCCGCAGATCACTGACACATCCCCCCATTGACCTCATTTCATGGGGAATTTGGGTGGGCAGTGACACTCCCTGGGGGCCGTGCCTCACCCCTGGGTCCTGCCCTCTTGCCACTTCCTGTCTGGTCCGGGAGCTGTGGTTGAAGGAAGAGTGTGCCAAGCGCACACCCACATTCTGCCGTGGATGCAGCCCAAACCAAACTCTCCAGTGTTCCCTGGATTCTCTTTTGCCCGTTATGATCAGTTTTTTTTTTTTTAAAGAGTTGACACCTAATAGAGGCTGTTTTGTTTTTGTAAAACAAACAGCTGTGAGTTATTCCATACAGGCTGAGCTCAGTCACAGAGAGAGGGCCCTTGGTCCAGAAGGCCACTAACTGGGAGTCAGCTGATGTGAGGCAAGTGCGTCTGACTGTGGCTGCCAGGAAATCCCCGCGTCTGATAGGAGTGGAACTGGCCGAGCTTGGAGATGGGGGTCCAGCCCGCACAGGGAGACATCTGGGAAAGCCCCTCGGGCCCCTGGCTCGTCTTCAGTCTCCCTCCTCTTGGCTCTCTCTCCTGGTGGAGTGGGACGTTGTGAGATGGCCCATAGACCTCGCCGGCCACTTCTCTCTATTTATACGCATACACCGCTGGACTCGAATGTTATGTGATTAGTAAGCATGCTCAAAAGAAATATTTGTAGGGGGTGATCTGAAGATGAAGTCATGTTAATTTACTTGTTAAGGGCACATGTAATGGTGATGCGAGCTGATGCGTACATGGCAGCACCGCGAGGTCTGCAAAAGCGCTGCGCACATCCTGGCTCACTTGATTTGTGCAGCCGCGCCTCAAGGGAGGCGCCCTCATCACCCTGCGTGCGTGTACCTCCCGGCTTCCCGGCTTGGGTCTGTCTGATGCCTCAGAGCTGGCCGTCCTCGCTGGAACTCACACTGCTTGTTTTCAGAAGGGCACTGGGGGTATAGCTGCCCCACTGCACACCCTGGGGCATAGATCAGACTTGTTAGCCATCACTGT
>NW_027186310.1:3659104-3670258 GCF_028583685.1 Petaurus breviceps papuanus | reverse complement strand
GGCGTAGGTGTGGCCATGGGATCTACATAGGTGTGGACGTGGGATCGGCGTAGGTGTGGTTGTGGGATCATGGTGTGGACATAACTTTTTCCTTTTCTTTGATGCTTTTTATTGACAAGTAGCGAACACCTCAATCAAAAGCATGTCCTCAGTGTGACCGTCACCCACTGTGTTGGGAAGACAGAGGGGCCCAAACACAGCGCCTTGTCTCTGATTTCCATCAGCCCACTGTCCCCAGGCTCAGCCTCCCCTTCCTTCCTCATGTTCCTGGATGGTCTCCTGCTTCATTTCTCATCACGGTTAGAGATTCTGGTTGTGTTTTTCCTAAGCATGTGAGGAGCAGCCAGACGCCAGTTGGCTTAGGAAGAGGCATGCCCCACATGGAGGCTGGGCAGGGAGCTTGGGCCCTGCTTGGGCAGGGCTTCACAGGCCAAGCCAGGGCCTTGAGGCTTGGGTCCAGAGCCAGGTGGGACCCCCTGGGGTTGGGACCGCACTTTGGTGGTTCTCTAGGAAGGATGGATTGCGGTGGGGAGGTCCCTGAAACGGGAGACCAACCACGAGGCTTTTGTGACAGTTCACGGGGAAGGTGAGAAGAGCCTGAGCTAGAGAGGTGGCCAGGTGAGTGACCCAAGGAGGCAGCCAGGGCAGATGGAGAGGAGACAAATGGTGAGACTCGGCAGGTCACTGCAAATAGTGAGAATTACTATTATTTATATGCCTTAAGGTTTGCTCCTCACAAGAACCCTGGGAGGCAGGCACTGTGGTGACCCCCATCTTATAGTTGGGGAAACTGAGGCAGACTGAAGTTAAGTGCTTTGCTCGGGGTCACATAGCTGGTGTCTGAGGCTGGATTTGAACTCAGCTCTTCCTGACTCCAGGCCTAGCGCTCTGTCCACAGTGCCACCCAGCCTCCTCTGTGGGGCTAGGGAGAGGAAGGAGTTATGGACAGCTCTGAGGTTACACACCTGGGATGGCGGTGCTGTCCTGCCCAGAGATGACCAGAAGCATGCTGGGTTTGGGGAAAGAGGATGTACAGAGGCCTGCTCCAGGAGAGGTCACACATGTCCATCCACATCCGTGTGCCCTGTGCAGAGGTCCCCATCCCCCCCAGTGTCCCCAAGCGACTGCCCCAACGTACAGGGAATGCTGGCGGCCACGGGGTGGCTGTGCTGTCCCTCCTGGCCTGCTGTGCCCACTGACCCTCGTGCTGGGGCCTTCCCCTGGTCGGTCACTTCCAGTGTGTGTGTGTATGTGTGTGTGTGTGTGTATCTCAGTGTGTGTGTGTCTGTGTATCTTAGTGTGTGTCTGTGTGTGTATCATCTCAGTGTGTGTATGGGTGTGTGTGTCTATGTGTATCTCAGTGTGTGTGTGGTGTGTGTCTGTTTATCTCAGTGTGTGTATGTGTGTGTGGTGTGTGCATGTGTCAGTGTGTGTCTGTGTGTCCATCTACATGCACACGCACACAGATCTGTGTGCATTGTGCAGAGTTGTTGATGTGGTGTCTGGCCCCATTAGGTCAGCAGCCCCCGAGGGCACTTCTTTGTGCCTGTCACATGGTAGGGCCCACTGTGGCACACGCCCACTCCTGCTGGCATAGCCCCTCCTCCTTTTAGCTGCCCGGACTCTCCCTTCCCTTCCTGGCCTCGCTGGGCGTGGCTTGCCCTCCTCACCCTCCTCCATCCTGCTGTCCCATTGCGCGGGCTGTCTCTCTGTTCTTTGCCCACAGCACCCTAACCCCCGTTTCTGCCCGGCTCTGCCCCGGCCTCAACCTCACACAGTCGCTGTCCTCCTTCAGGACACGCGCAGTCTGGTGCATGAAGCCTTGCCCGGTCCCTCCGCAAGATCCCCGTCTATGGCACTGCTGGGCATGTGCTCCCTCTCTGCCGTGCTGCGTGCTGTCTTTCCCCTGAGAACGGACTGGTTCATCTTTGTTCCTGTGTCACCAGCTCCTGGCACCAAGCAGAGGCCCAATAGCGGCCTGTGGCTGAGGAAGTCCCGCCTGCTCTTCCACATGGGCTGGGCCCTTGAAGCACTCAGAGGGCAGCTGCAGCAGTGTGCACCAAGCCCGCACGACTGGGTGCCACTGGGGGCATGAGCAGGTGGGCACTTTGATGCCCGTGAAAGCCGACACACAGTGCCAGCTGAGAGGCGGAGACCCAGTCCAAGGCAGGGGGTCTGGGTCATGACTGGCAGGAGGACGGCAGAGTGCTCGGGTCCCTTCTTAGGTGACGTCCGCCGAGGCTCAGGGCCTGTTTCCTGTGGGTCATGTGTTACGGAGGTGCGGCTGGGTAATCTCGAGGGTGCAGGGAGGCTCTCACACGTATGGAAGGGGAGGCATGCCAACATTAGAGCCGTCCAGGGGTGAAGGGGGCTGGCCTCTGAGGAGAGCCTTCATGGCCCCACTGAAGCAGTCATGGTTTAGGGGGAAGGAAAGAGCCAGAGGACGGAGGGAGGGCTTGCTGTTGAGTCGGGGCGTGGCCTCTGCTCCAGACCCCATTGGAGACTTCTTGGCAAAATTTCTGGATTGGTTTGCGGTTTTCTTCCTGGGTGACAGGGTTAGGATCAGAGGAACAGCCCTTGCCAGGAGCTTCACAAATATTACCTGATTCTATCCTCACAACAGCCTCGGGAAGGAAGCATTATTTTTACATGACTGGAGGGTTCAAGTGACATCCCCAAGGCCACACAGCTAGGAGGGATCTAAGGTTGGCTTTGAACTCGGCTCTTAGCTGATTACAAGTCAGGGCTCCCACTGTTGAGTGGATTCACTGAAGATTTTGGGGGGTTCAGTGAACCTTGCCTTGCTCACTGCCCCCCAGACGGCGACAGCTGGGCTGTGGTCTTTGCTCACCTAATGGACCTGGCTTGTAGCATTCAGGGCTGACAGGGCTCTCAGCAGCCTTCCCCAGGTGGGTCTCCTCCAAAGCCACACAGGGGCAGACAGACACAGCTTGCATGGTCCTTGCCCCCAGCCTTGCTAGCCCCGTGGCCATGTTTGGGTCTCAGGCCCCTCTGCAGCAGCCCAGGCTCCTTGCACCTTGCCTTTGGCCCTTGAGGAGCAGCTGCTTTATCCTTCCTGTGCAGGACCCACTGGCCGGTCATGTTTATTGTCCAGTTAAGCTTCATTAAGGCCAAGGCCCAGTTTGTGTAGTTGATGTGAAAGTTTATTTATGGAATAGCTGCTTTACCATAATTCCCTAGGGCACTTCAGACAGATATTCCCCATAGGGCCATAGAGCTCCATTTTCCCTCATTGTATCAGAAGTGGAGGGACTCTCCTGATGGGCAAGGCCCCTTCGGGCACAGGGATGAAGGCCGTGCAAGCTCAGCGCCTTCCTCCAGAGGGGCCCCGGGGCCCAAGCCTCCTTCCTTCTCTGTAAAGTTGTGTTGACCTGCTTGGTTTTAACCACCAGAAGCACTCGTGGATCAGTCTTCTCTGCCTCTCCAGGGGTCTCTCAGAACCAGGCAAGTCCGGGGAAGCTAGAAATGCTACCGTGACCTCAGGAAAGGACCTGCAGTGCTTCACATCTGTGGCACACCCCCCCGCCCATTTAAAAGAAGTCCATTTTCTCTCTCTTGCATCCTCCTTCCCATTGAGGGAAAAGACAGATTTCTGGTCAAGCCCAAGAGCTCCCCTCCTTGGCTGCCCAGGGAGGTGCCCGCGTCTGGCTCAGCCCCTCCCTGCCGGGGCCCTGCCGCCTGCTGGGCGCCTGCTCGCTCCCCCTGCATCTGTTCATAGAAGCCTCCCCGCGTCTCTGAATCTATGCCCTCGTTTCTTCTGACACAGGAGTTTTCCATTGCATTCAGGCCCCAGAACACTTCTGCCGTGCCCCAGCTGACGGACATTCCCTTACTTTCCAGTTTTTTTGCCACTACAAAAAGTGCTACTATAACTAATTTTGTTCATGAAAGAACTTGTCAAACTTATCTAGTGGTACAGTGGGCAGAGCACCAGGCCTGTCGTCAGGAAGGCCCGAGTTAAAATCCAGTCCCAGACACTTGATAGCTAGATGACCTTGGGTAAGTCACTTAACCTGTCTTTGCTTCAATTGTAACATCAGGATCAAATCAGCACCTACCTCCTAGGGTTATCATGAGGATCAAATAGAATAATCAGTGTCCGTGACTGGAACACAGTCGGTGCTCCATAAATGCTTGCGGTGTCTTTCTTTGATTTCTTTCCAGTGTGGCCCTAGGGGTGACATGGTGACTGTTCAGCCGTTTTTGGTGAACCATCCCAGATTTCTTTGCAGAATATTTGTGCCCATCCTCAGGTCCACCAACAATGCGTGTCAGCATTGATGGGTCAGCGTGTCTCATTCCCCACTGCCCCTCCAGTGTGGATGTCTTCCTTCTTTGTTATCTTTGCCTATCTGATGCATGGAAAGCAGAATCTCCTAATGACTTTAATTTGCATTTCTCTAATTAGTGATTTGGAACATTTTTCATGTAGCCTGAGGTAGCCTGGGTGTCTTCCCTTGGGACCTGCCTCTTCATGCACTCAGACTGCTATCACTTGGTGAATGGCTTCCTTTCTTATAAATTTAAATCCTTCCTCCTTTACTTTGGAAATGAGACCTTTATCTGAAAAACTGGAAACAAATAATTCTTCCAGTTAAATGTCCTCCTTTTTAACCTTTGCTTCCTTCAACATGTTTATGCAAAAGACCTTTTAATTTGAAATCAGTGAGCTTTCTCTTGATCTTCTCTGTTCTGTGTTTGGCCACAACCGCTTCTCTGATCCGCAGGCTTCTTTCATTGTGAGCTGAGCTTTCTTTCCAAGTCACAGATCCATCTGGAACTTGTCTTGGTGGCTTTGGTCTAAATCACAGCCTTTTCTACCCTCCCTTCCTAGCTGGGCAACGTGGGCAGCCATTGGCCACTCGCCATGCTTGCTAAAGGTTGGGCTTTCTGTATCCATCCACTAATTCCTTCCCTGACATCCCAGAATGCCCCAAGGCTCCCTCAGCTTTGCTCACAGACCTGTCCCCTGCAGCTGGGTCCCTTGGGTGGCTCAGTGTTAAAAGTCATCTATACTCGCTGCCTGCCTCTCCTCTTCCTTCACCAAAGCTGCAAAATCACCGAGGATTCCTCACAGCCCAATCCAGTCCCTCTCTTGTCCTTTGGGGGCTCTCTAGCCTTTGACCCTTGAACATCCCGGCCTTGGAGCTCATGGGAGCCCCCTCTCTCCTGGTTCTTCTCCATTTATCTTGTTGGCTCAGCATCCTTGCCCCAGGGCCCGTCTTTGGACGCCTCAATGACAGTCTTGAGCTCTCGTGGTCTCCCGTGCCATCCCCAGGGAACCAGCCCTGGCTTGACTCCTGAGCTCCATTGCCCCCCCTCCCACTGCCTTTGGAACTCTGATCTGGCATTTTGGACTTGGTGCCCTCCTGGCATCTCAAGCCCTCCCCCCGCTGAATCCCCCAGTTTCCCCGTGACCCTGGCTCCTCCCTCACTGTCCTCTCTGCTACGTCATTCGCACCCAGCCTGCCTGGTCAGCCTGCTGCCTGACCTTGTTTCCTCCTTTCCTCCCCTGCCCCCCCCATCTTCCGCCCATGTCCTGAAGCCATCTGATAAAGCTCAGGTCTGAGCCAGCAGGCCTTTCTTGATCTCCCTGTCTTCTTCTGGGGGTCCCCCAGCTGGTCATCGGTGTGTATTTTGTGTGTGAGCATTGTCTCCTCTGATAGAGTCGGCTCCTTGAGGGCAGGGCCTGTCTTGCTGCTGGGCTTGGCCCAGGGCCCAGGTTCAGGCTTCTCCTGGCTTCCTGGTGCAGAGCCCTTCCTGCCGCTCCTCGGCCATAGAGGGGCTCCCAGCTGGCAGCGGGGAACATGCTGGTCTGAGCTCAGGTCCACGCCCTGGCCTGGCCCCCGAGCCCTGTGGGACCCTCCCCCAGCCTCAGCTTCTTCCTGGATAAAGTGAGGGGTTGTACATGACCCCTGAGGTCCCTTCCAGTCCCAGCCCTCTGAGGAGGCAGTGCACATGTTCTAATCACCACTCTTAGTTTACCACTAGAGTTGCCCAGTGTTGTGTAGCTGGGTCTACTGTGAGGCTGGAACCAGAGGCCAGGTCTCTTGGCCTCCCTCCTGCCGGTTGGTCCCCCCAAATGGGGTGTTTGGGCCGTTCTCTGGCCGGCCCAGAGAGGCTCATTCTTCACCTTTCTCCCCACTCAGTCTGGTCCCTGAGCCTTGTGGGCCGTTTCTTGGTGAGCTGAGGTGAAGCCCCCAGTCTGATCCCAGTAACAGGGCTGTGAGGCAGAAGGGTGTTCCCATTTTGCTGATGAGGGAACTGAGATTGAGGAATTTAGCCTGGGGCTTGAACACAGGTCTTCTGGTCACCAGCCCTGAGCTGATGAGCTGACAGCTGCCTCTTCTCTACCCCACGGCCCCTGGCATTGCCTGGTGGGTGCCGAGCCGTCCTCGCTTGGGGAGGATGTTGCATGTGTGTAAATGAGACAAAGGTTTTAAGATTCCTGAGAGGGAATTAGACACTGGGAGGGAACCTGGGTCTGGCCTGGGGAGAGCCCGGGTCCGGCCAGGGAGTACTGGGTCTGGCCTAGGGAAAGCCCGGGTCCAGCCGGGGAGGGCTGGGTCTGGCCTGGGAGAGCCCGGGTCCAGCCAGGGAGGGCTGGGTCTGGCCTAGGAGAACCCAGGTCCAACCAGGTGTCCAGGGAGGACTGGGTCTGGCCTGGGAGAGCCCAGGTCCAACCCTGGGTCTGAGGGTGTGTGTAAGGGCCTTCAGAGGGCAGCTCCCTCATGGTACCTTTTGTCTTTCAGTCTGAACCTGAGGGTTTTTCTCACTTCCACTTGTACGTCTGTGCGGCTTTCCTCGTGAGATGGAGAAAAGAGATTCTTGAAGAAAAAGATTTCCAGGTAAGTAAAAGCCTTCTAAAGTTTCGGGAGCCGAGTTGGGCTTTCCAGGGGAGAGGAGAAAGATGCTGATTAGATTTCATTTGTCTGGGCTGCTTGTGCAAGGAGCCCCCGCTGCTGTTCTGGGGGTCCCTCAGAGCGTTGCCCGCTGGGGACTTGGGCCAGGCCTGCGGGGCTGAGCCCCTGGGGAGGCAGTGTCCCCCAGGAGAGGGGCCGGGGGCTAGGGGGCATGGACAAGTGGGACAGTGCAGGAGGGAGCGGGAGAGCTGGGGATGTCCTCGGAGCATGCTGGCCCTGAGGGGCAGGGTCACCTCTCGTGGCATCAGGAGCTGCTGGGGGTCAGCTTTAGGATCTTAAAAAGAGAATTTAAAAGAAAAACAGGAAAGGGCACCACATTTGGGAGTCAGAGTGCTGGGTTCTAATCCTGATACTGCCATTCATTTATGTTGTGACCTTGGCATCATCCTGTCATGTGCTGTGGGAGGCAGAGCCCAGTGTGGATGTGTGTGTGCATGTGTGTGTGCATGTGTGCATGTGTGTGTTGGGGGCAGTGGGGTGGTACAGAGAGACCACCCTGCCTGGACAGGTCTGTGGTGACATAAAGCAGTACGGGCAGTACCAGGGGCCTACAGTGGCTGCTCTGTCCAGGAAGGCGAAGGCTGGGCAGAGGGAGATTCAGGGCAGGGCTGGCTGGGGGCTCCTGAGACAGAGGAGCTGACTCCAGCGAGTTCTCCCGTGGCCCTGACTCCCCAGAGCTTTCCCCTTTGGAGGATCTCGTCCCTTGCCCCTCCCTCCTGCAGCAGCTGAGCTAGCCGAGTCTCTGGCCTGGGCCCCACCTCAGGGCCTCAGCGTGGCTCTGGGAGGCCACGTTTCCTCTCCATCAGCTCCCAGTCGTGGGCTCAGCCCCTCTCAGCTGTGCCAGTGTTCCCCCCCGGTGGAAGGTACTGGCTTCAGTTTGATGACAGATGGGAAGGTAGTGAGCGCCCCATCACTGGAGGGCTTCAAGCTGGGGAGACCTAAGGGAAACAACCTGTAGTGCGAGCTCGCTGGGGAGCCCTTCGAGGCCTCTTCTGCCCTCCCCACCCTGCAGCCAGCGTTCTGCCCTGCCCTGCCAGCCCGCTGCCCCTCAGCTCCCATCGGCTCTGGGGGCCATTTTCTTTAAAACGACAGCCACGACGTTCAGAGCTGGCCCTGTGAGACTCCCCTCCCAACCCTGGAGGCCGACACTCTTACTCCCATTGAGGAAGTAAAGACAGCCTGGGTCACTGAGCTCACATGTGCTGAGGTGGGATTTGAACTCGGGCTTTCCGGACTCTGAGCCCAGCACTCGGTCCCCTGTGCCAGGTAGCGGCCTCGTGCTGTGAGCAGCCGATGGGGTCAATCTGAAGGGCCATCTCTGGGGAGGAGAGACTGGAAATGTTCTGAGTTAAAGGTCAGTGCAAGAGCAGCTGCCGACCCCGAGCCAGTGCCTTTGATGGTGCCGTTAGAGCCTTTGGTGTCTGTGCCAGAACATGCCAGTGATGGGGAGGTGGGGGAGCGGAAGGAGGAGGTGGCCACCTGGTGAGGAGGGGAAGGTCACACGCCAGCTGCCTGGCCACGCTCTCCCCCTCTGACAGGCCCGGGATGGCGGCCAGGTGTGCTGTGAGGGTGAGGGGCGCCAGCCTGTCTGGTGTGCACGGCCTGCACCCCCTGAGAGAGGGCACTGAGTCCCTCAGAGTCCCGGGGTGGTCCCTAGTCAGGGGGGTAGAAGCCCCCTCTCCTTGCTCCCAGCCCCGCCATCTTCCAGCTGTGTTTAGGGGCAGGGAGCAGCGGAAGGGTAATGGCCCTGCCTCCCCACCCAGAACTGGTCAGGCCTGGGCACAGGGCTGTGAGAAGGTCCTCGCCCACATTCCAGCTGCAGTGCCCCCTTTGAAACGGCCCTGGGGCAGTTGAGTTTCTTTGGTGACTGTTGTAGCGACAGGCCTTTAGACCTAAAACACAAAGGGTTTAGCTTTTGTTCTGGTCCAAGACTTTCTTGTGAGCTGGGTCAGGGACAGATCTCCTTTCAAGCTAACGTGTCTTCTCCTCGGGTCCACTCACAGTCGGCTCCGCATGTCTGGGAGGAGAAGCTTGACCAGGCTGAGGATGCCCAGGGAGGTTCCTGCTGGAGGGGATATAATTCTGAGAAAATGGGCTCCAGCTGGTGGTAAGAGCGCTTCAGATCGCTGTGATTGGGATTGCCCCACAGAGGGCAGATGCCAGCGGCTGCCCACTCGCATGCCTCCTTCCCCACTCCTACAGACACTCTCTGGGGACATGCTGCGAGCCTGGTGAGAAGAGGGCCCAGGCAGGCTTTCCCAAGGCATTCTCTGCCCAGCCATGTCTCGACCACCGCACAGCGGACTGAGCGGTGCCAAGAGTCCAAGATCCCTTCGTACTCATTCCTCATTAGCTACAAAAAGTGTAACTGCTGCCTTAAAGATCCTCAATGGGGCATCTCCCAGAGCTGGGCTAAAATCAGGTGTCATTTGGGGGAAGGAGGAGCCACGTGGGTGACCTTGTCCAGGGAGTGTGTACTTGTCCACTCCTCTGGGCTGTTGGTCAGTGTCATGAAAAATGCCCAGCTCCGAGTCCCCTCTGGAAGGTGACGTTCTCCAGAACGCCTCTATCTGCAGATCAGCAGGGTCTCGTGTGCTTTGAGCCCTGGACGTTGCAGCGTTTCCTAAGTGGGATCCATCTGGCCTCACGGTCCCCAGGAGAGCCACGAGGAGAAGACCATCTCTCCTGGGGTCGGATGGGCCACCGTGGCAGATCCAGGGGCACGTCCGTCTGTCCTGAGCAGACAGAAGTTCATTGGTTCTGGCCTCAAAGAATGAGGCTATGCCCTGGGACATTGTTCAGTGCTTTTGGTGATCCAAGGCTTCTCTCTGGAAGGACGGAGGCTGTCTCTTCTGACCACTGTGTTCTTAGTGGCGTGTTATAGCTACAAGTCATGGAATAAATGAAGAATTGGAGCTGCTGGTCACTCAGGGCAGTGCAGAGGCACGGTTGGGGGCAAGGGGCTTTGAGTGATGAAGAGTGGCTATCGAGGAGATGGACGAACGGCCAGAAAAGGGCGTGAACCGGCCTGCAGTGAGCGAGAACAGTGGGGGTGCTGCATGTGTGTCCTCAGACGGTCAGCAGAAGGCGGGGCCTCCTAGGCCCTGGCAAGGTGTCTGGGAGGCCGTGGCTGGGATCTCAGAGGAGGAGACGTGTGGGGCTCCAGCCATCACGGGAAGGAGTGTCCGTAGAGACGAGATCGCTGTTCTGTCCAGCTGCCAGACTGGAGATGGGCAGACTGAGGCCCGCATCAGAGCCGGGCCCTGCTCAGTGTCAGGAATCAAAGCCCAGACTTTCAGTTGAGGCTCTCCTCCCCACGTCCGGCCCTGCTCCTCCTGCTTCTGTCACCGTCCTTGTTTGTGTCTGTGATTAACGAGGGTCAGCTGAGTGCTTTCCTCCTCCCAGCCCTAAAGGCAGCAAGTGTATGATTATGCCCAGTTTACAGGTGAAGGCACTGAGGCTTTTTTTGCGGCAGTCAGCAGAGCGGCATTTGTGAGGTGCTTGTCACAGGCCGGGTTCAGGGCCTGTGGTGGGAGGCAGGCAGAGTCCGGAGCCCGAATCCTGGCTCCTCGCATGGTGTTGAGGGCTTCTGAAGCAGCTCGGATGCAGGAGGTGCCAGAGACACAGAAGTGGGAGGTGTGAAGCCTTGGTTCTGATGCCCCTGACTCTGGTCTGGGCTGAGGAGCCGGGGAGCAGAAGGGAGAAGTGGGTGAAGCTGGAGGAGAATCTGAAGATCCGGGGGGTCCCAGGAGTCTGGGGAACGTTCTGCTCCCTCCCCAGCTTGTCCGTCCTTTCAGTTGTGTGTGACTCTGTGACCCCAGGGGGGCTTTCTTGGCAGGGACACTGGAGCGCTTTGCCATGTCCTTCTCCAGCGCACTTCACAGATGAGGGTGCAATGACTGGCCCAGGATGTTTTTAGAGAAAGCACTGCAATTGGCTCGGCTGCACTGCACACCTTGGGGCCTAGACTGGACTTGTCAGTCCTCTGTCGTTCTCCTGGTTTGGCCAAAGAGCCCATGGCATGGAGGGGGGGCCAGCCCGGGAAGCTGGCTGGTGTCTGTTGTGGAGGGCTTGGAGTGGCCAGTGTGGGCCTGGGGCCTCTGCTCGGCAGGCAGCTCCCTGCAAACACAGAGGAGGCTGGGCAGTTTGAAGAGTCTGCCAGGCTGGCTGGTTTCCAGTTGTGCCCACGGGGACACCGTCGCACTCTCTG
>NW_027186310.1:3655672-3659004 GCF_028583685.1 Petaurus breviceps papuanus | reverse complement strand
CCTCCATGAGCAAAGGGCACAGGGTGAGGCCACAGACCCAGGGCTCCCTGACTCTGAGCTGCCCCCGCCCAGCGATGAAGTGCAGGGGCCCAGGACCAGGATTCCCCTCCTTGGGCGACCTCAGAGAAGTCACTTCCCCTCTGCAGGCCTCAGTTTCTCTGCCTGCGCCAGAGCTTCTCTGGGCGCCTTTCTAGTTCCAGATGCCGTGACGTGCGTGCAGTCTCGTCGGCTGGCTTTGCCACCAGTGTGGCCACAATCACTGAACTCAGGGGTTGCTGGGCAGCTTCCGCTGATTAGACACGCCCATTCTCATCATCCGTGTTCCTCACCACCCACCGCCCACCCACCAGGACTGCTGCCGGGATCACAGAGATCGCGTCTGTAAAGCTCCGCGCTGGGTGCCTGGCTTGTCCTAGGCGCTTAATAAGCTGATCGCTTGCTGATCCATGGGGATCGATGCTGCTGCAGTGTCCAGACCTCCTCCCTGGATCACCCAAGCACTTACCGGCGATGGTCTGACCGTGAGCCACGCTTGGCCCTAGGCCCAGCTTGGAGGTGACCTGCACGCTGCCTGCAGTGGCTCAAACACTCTGTCCCATGCCTCTGGATCCCCAGAGATCTCGGCTCCGGAGTGTTGCACATCGTCAGTCAGATGGTCTGTTGGACCCACTGTGTGCTCCGTCTTGGTAGAGATGCAAGGTGTGTACCATCTCATGGCTGCCCCTCACCTAACTCTCAGAGGAGGACCCAGAAGGCACAGAGCCGTGCCTAATATTGGAAGCAGAAAGGTCCGTCCTCAGGGAAGCCTGTCTCTGTGCAGGCCAAGCTCTCTGGGATCTTGGGGTTCCACCAGAATTGGAAGTGCAGCCTGTGCCATCGGAATGTCAGCGGAGGTGTGGAGCCTGGGGCGGCTTCAGGATGGGGCTCCTTGTTGGGTCCTGAGCGGGGAGGGTAAAGGCTTCAGGGAGTCGCCTCCATGAGGCCGGGTCAGGAGGAAGAAGGAGCGGCTCAGGCCTTGTGAGGCACCCATGTCCCAGGGGCTCAGAAGGGCCCCAGGCCACACTGCTGGACCAGATCTTGGACCTGCCCGCAGTGACCCCAGGGAAGACCACTGCCTGTCCCCACTCCCCAAACAGTACAAGAGCATGGGCCCCTCCGAGGGAGGCTTGACATACCTCAGCCCCAGTGGGAGTGATGCCAGGGGCAGAGGGTGGTGGGGATGCCCTTCAGATTCACATAATTTTCTCCATCTTGTTCCCAGCATGCAAATACCAGCTTGTCATTTTCCTCTCAAACTGTTGGAAATGAGTACCCCTTATTAAATTATACCCCTCATTACTGTAATGGGTACAGTTTCAAAGTTCACTGCATTCTGAGAACATTGAGGCAGGCTTGGCATAGTTTAAACAGCAACTTTCTCTCAGTAAGAAATGATTAAAGGTTTGAAAAATCAAACTTAAGATGAAAGGAATGAGGCTTATATAATGAAGCTCTGGGGCAATTTACAATAAATTCATCTTTGAACATTAGGAGAGCAGGCTTGATTGCAGTAAGGCAACATGGGGTGTACGTACCAGAGGTGGCGTTGGCTGCCCAAGGCCTCGGGGATGTTACACGGGTGAGGGATGGAAAGAACTTGGGTTGGGGGTCAACAGAATCCTGCGCCTGAATCTCTCTGTCTTGGGCACTCGCTTGCTGTGTGACCAGGGGTCAGTCACACCCTCTCTGAGCCTCTCATGGTTTAGGAAATACTTGCCGGCATCCCTGCAGGCTGGGTCTCCTGGTCCCAGGCATTGCAAGGCTCCCTCCAGAAGCCCTGGCTCTGAGGGCTCTTGTTAGTGCTGCTGCCGCCTCAGTTATTAGGAAGTAGATGGGAGGCCCCTTGTCGGTGTGGCCACGGCCCAGGCTGCAGTGATCCTGGAATCAGAGTTGAGAGACGGGCTCCCATTCCCCTTCTGACCCTGCTGCCTGTCTGCCTCTGCCTGGGCCTCACATTCCTCAGCTGCACTCCCCAGAATTCCCAGTGTTTAAAGAGTCTGGCAGTGGGAGAATGTTCTGGCTTCATCCTGGGCTGAAGAGAAAGTCATGCTCCCTTGTCTCCTTTCCCAGCCCTGAGGCCCTTGTGCCTTTTCTGTCAGTGGACCATGTTGGAGTTTCGCTTGGCATCTGTGCCCTTTCCTTTTCCCTTCCTCGCCTGTGCTCACCTTGAGGGCAGGGGCCCTGCACAGGCTAAGAGGAAAGGCCCGCTGGGCTGAGGGAGAGGACAGTCACATGGCTGGGGCCGCACATCGCTCCCGCCTCTTGCCTCTTGGTTGGTGGCCGTGCCCACTGCCCTACACTGCCTCCCGCCAGCAGCCGCACCAGTACCCCAGAGCCTTCTAGGCTTGCTGTGGCCTCAGAGGAAGTTAATTCACCCAGAAGGGAATCAGCTGTATCAGAGGACCCATAGGTCCCGTGGTCATGCTCCTGCACTGATCTCCAAAGCGCCTCCCTTTGCAGCCACGGGACCTCGGGTGAGTTCCTGATGCAGAGTCATCCAGAGAGAACGCGGCCTTGTCTAATGTAGATTGTTTGGGTTTCTTCTGATAAAAGCCCCTCCCTGTGCCTTCATTATACAAGAAGAGAGGCTGGGTTAGGCTCGGGGTCGGGCTCTCATGTGTCCCCGTGCCCTCCTTCCGACCCCACAGAAGGCCTCGCTCTGGAGAAAGCCTCGCCTCTGCCTCCCACTGGCCATTCCCCTCTGACCCTGCTGGCCGCTTTGGTCACTCACAGCTGTAATGAGGGAAAAGCAAGATGTGTGCCTTCTGGGTGGTGAGGAGAGGGGCTCATGGCACCGTTCTCAAAACTGGAAGTTCTTCAGGCTGTCCTGAGAGTTTTCCTTCGGCACAGAACTCAGACATTTTAATTCTTGTCAACATCTCGGGGCAGTGTTTCTTTTGTGTTGGTTGAAAACAGTACTGTTTCTTCCCTAATGACTTCTGAGAGGAACTTAGCACATTCAGCCGGCTTGTCGGTGCCAAGGCAGCAAGGCTTTGGCCCTTTTTAGGACAAGCTCCTGAGAGTTTGCCAAGCACTCCTGACTCGCTGAGAACCGTGAGGCAGGTAGCTTTAGCCCACATTTGTAGGGCCCCAGAGAAGTCCTGTGTGCAGAGCCCTGGTGCCAAGGGTTTAACCTGGGCTGCTTCCTTCTTCAGAGACCTCAGACCAGTCCCTGGCCTTTCCCTCCCCTGTCAGATGAGAGGCATCCATCAGATGGTCTCCAGGGGCCTCTTCCCCATTTTCAGTCCTCTGGCTCTGCCTTTGCAGGGCAGGGCCCCCCCCCCCCCCCCCCC
>NW_027186310.1:3643483-3655572 GCF_028583685.1 Petaurus breviceps papuanus | reverse complement strand
GCAGCATGGAGCTGTTCTGCTTGGCCCCGCCTGACCAGGGGATTGTGAGGCTCGTTAACAGGAGAGAAGACCACATGACCCAAGCTACCTCAGCTTGGTCTCCTTGCTCCTTTTGTCCTTCAGCCAGCTCTCATCTGGCCAAGACAAATCGACGGACCTTGGGCAGACCTCCTTCTGGCCCGCCTGGGTATCTGTGACACTGACCCTGCTCCGCACCAGCTTCCGTTGTGCCGAGGACCGTGCCTGTCCCATCCTGGCTCACCCGCTTTGGGCAAGGCCTTGGTTTCCTCATCTGTAGCATGAGGACATTGGCCTGGATGGCCGGCATCAGCTACTCAGTGAGCATTAAGTATTGACCATGTGCCAGGTCCTGTGCTAAACACAGGGGTACAGAATGAGGCCAAAGACAGTCCCTGCCCTTATAGAGCTTGCTGTCTCATGCTGGAGCTTACAGGCTGCTGTCTTCAGGTTCGGCGAGCCTTTCACAGCTCTGCGATGGCAAACGTGAATAAAAAGGGAGGAGGAGATGGTGGCAGGGGACTGGCCACGAGCCCTTTGGGTCGGGTCTGGGCCCGGGCACTCACTGCTTGTAGGATCCTGCATTGGCCTCTGTCAAGTGGGCATGAGAGTGCCCGCCCTTCCCACCTGATGGGCAAGTGCAGTTGTCACTTGTTACCGTGACAGTGAAAGCCCCTGTCTCAGCATCACCTGAAATGTGCTTCTTACAGTGTCTGCTGAGGGAAGGAGTCAAGTATGGTTGCTAGCTTCAGTCTGCAGGTGAGGAAACTGAGGCTCAGGGAGGGGCAGGAGCCTGGCCATAGTCAGCAGGCAGCCAGGATTGGAACCCAGGACCTTGGCTCTAAGACAAGCACCCTTTATTGAGCCAATATTGAATTTATAGCCTTTGCCAAAGAAAGAGCAAGGATCTCACTTCCACATACAGTAAGATAGGAAATTAGCTCGTGCACACTGGTGTTTGGCCATGGTGCTTTTCCTTTTTAAGGACTGAAATCATGAGCTAGTTGGGAGGGAGGAATGGAGGAAATGAAGGAGGGAGGGAGAGAGGGAGAGAGAGCGAGAGAGCGAAAGAGAGGGAGAGAGAAGAAAATTGAAGTCTACCCAGGACCGCAGAAAATTGATTTTGGTCCCATGGCTTTCTCCAAATACATTTTTTTATTAAATCATGTCTCTGAGTGATTTGTCTCTGCGTAGTTGGGTTGACTGGCTGACCCTGTCCATGATGGCCACTCCATAAAACAAACCCTAGCAAGCTGGCTGCCAGGAGCCCAGAGGCTCAGAGGTTTCAGAGCTTAGGACGCTAGTTTGACCTGAGTCAGAAGCAGGAAGGCTGTATGGCCTTTGTGATGGGGGAGCAGTGGAGGGAGGATGCCCAGGAATGCCAGAGGCATTTGATTGCACACTGCATGCAATCCCTTCTTCTTTTTTTGGAGGTGAAGGTAGGGCAGTTGGGGTTAAGTGCCTTGCCCAAGGTCACATGGCTAGTTTTTGTGTTCATTGTCTGAGGCCAGATTTGAACTCAGGTCCTCCTGACTCCAGGGCTGGTGCTCTAT
This sequence comes from Petaurus breviceps papuanus, assembly GCF_028583685.1. Classification (NCBI taxonomy): domain Eukaryota; kingdom Metazoa; phylum Chordata; class Mammalia; order Diprotodontia; family Petauridae; genus Petaurus; species Petaurus breviceps. The sequence goes on along the minus strand of NW_027186310.1, from coordinate 3,654,001 downwards.
TCACTGTGCCACCTAGCCGCCCCTGTCCAATCCTTCTGCTCTCTGGGGCCCTGTATCCCTGAGGTAATCCAGGATCCTCCAGGCAGTTCATCAGTCAACAAGATCTGTGTGTGTCTTTGTGTGCCAGGCCACAGGGAAAGCTAGGAGGTAGAAAAGGGAGTCCTGCCCTCATGGAACAGGGCATCACGGTCAGTCAAAGGGATCACTGGGCCAGCCTGGATTAAAGAGTGAATCTAGCAGAGAGCCTCAAGCACAGTGGTCCGTCTGCCTGGGCTGTGACCAAGCTGAGATGAGGGCAGGCTGCCTGGAGGAGGTGGCGTTTAGTCGGCTCTAAGGTGAATGAGGGGACAAGGTAATCCAGGCATAGGGAACAGGGAAAGGCAAGTCCCCGAGGCGAGTTCACCTCTCCAGCCTGGCACCATGCCAAGGGAAGGAGTGAGCCACAGCAACCATAGGGGCACTGCTCCAGGCGAAGGGGCATCATTCTCTTAAACTCAAGTACCAGTAATGATGATGATAATAGCAGCTAACATTCAGAGCTCCTGCTGTTTACCAGGCACTGCGCTAAGGGCTTTAAAACTTAACCTGATCATCAGATCACCTCACAACAGCCCTGAGGGGGAGGGCCTGTTATTATCCCTATTTTATAGATTAGAAAACTGAGGCAGACAGGTTTGGTGACTTGCCCAGGATCTCACAGCCAGGAAGTATCCAAGGCCAGATTTGGACCTGGGTCTTCCTGACTCGAGGCCTGGAGCTACCCAGTGGCTGAGAACATGCCTGAGAATGCATTAAACCTCAGAGGCCATGAAAAGTAGCATTGAACAAAGTTCAGTTTTGATTTGATAAGAAATCAGGTGGTTTCTTAGAGCTTAGATTTTGTAATGGGAAGTTTGTGATGCAGCCTAGTGGAATGCTTGAACCTTGAGATCCGGAGGCAGGAAGGACGTGTCCTTGCTCTCTGTCTTCCATGAGTCCTGTGATTACGTCTTGGGGCAATTGGGAGGATCTCCCTATCCAGAGCTAAGAGACATGTGGTCAGAGCTGGGATAACAAACACCACCACTCTCTCCTGTGTTTAGATTTATAAAAAACTTTCCTCACTATAACTCCCATGAAATAGCCCCATTTTACAGATGAGAGCACTGACTTACAAAGCATTTGTGACTTGTCTGACATCATAGAGCTGAATAGTGTTAGAGCCACAATTCAAATTCAGTTCTTCTGACAGGGCATGCCAGAGCCAGGAGGGCCCTGAGAACAGAGGAGGTCAGAGCTGGGGATGGGGGAGTGGTCTTTAGAACAGGGGATGTCAGAGCTGGGAGGAGCCTGAGAAGAGAAGAGGGAAGGTCAGAACTGGGAAGGGCCTTAGAATAGGATGTCAGACCTTGGGGTTTTAGAGTTTGGCCCTTCCATGTAAAAGCATGTAGTAGAAGGCACTCTGAATGTGATGTCAGAAAATGTGGGGCTCTGATTCTTCCCAGCCTTGTGCCCCTGAGCCCCTCTCTTTCCCTTTCTGCTCTGTAAAACGGGCATAGCCATGTTTACCCTTTCAGCCTCCCCATGATGTTGTGGTCAGAGTATTTGGTAAATGTGAATTCTTCACATTTGGCACACTCTTTCTCTGCTTGGAGATTATGCCCAGATGCAAGTTCAGCAATGACCTGGGAGCATTTAAAAGAAGCGCTTGACCCATCAGTCTGGACACCAGGCCAGGACATTTTTGCATGTAAATCTCCTTGAACGCATCCCTCTGATTTTTTTTTTTTTTACCAAACCTGAGACCCTTTGCCAGAGTCTGCCTTTGAGGGACTGCCTCATACCTTCACTGCACAAGACCAGAATGATTGTATTGCCTGGTGTGTGCCTGGTTTGTGACTGTGAGACACTTGGGCCATAAATCCCCTATCCCCTTGGCCAGCCCTGCCGTGCTCAGTTAGAGAGAGAGGGGTTTGCACAGCTGTTTCAGGCCCAAGAAATAATGCATCTATACTGCATGCCCTGACAGATCTCTGACCAGAATGCCCCAATCAGAGTGTCTCCCACAGTCGAACAAACCCATCTCGGGCCCTGCCAAGCTTCATGTGCAAAGAACTTGCCAGGTGAGCCCTTGTGAGCGAGCCTGGGACACCCTTGCTGGCCTGCTTGTTCCCGGCAGTCTTTGATGGAAACAGATCTCTCAGATCGGTGACATGAAGCAGGCCCTTCTGTCCCCTGGGAAGGGAGGAGTTTGAATTGCAGGAAGACCTTGCACACATGACTTCCTCAGCATGTTCCTTCTGTCAGCAGGCGTTTTTGACAGTAAATTCACAATAATTGACAGTTGGCAAAGGGAGTTGGCATTTCCAGACCTCGGGAGTTCTCACTTGCTTCTCCACCATCCTGTTGAGAATGATCCTGGGCTAGCAGTGGGCCTCCTGGACAGATGTTATCATGCTTCTAGCTGCACTGAGCTCTCAGTGAGCCTCCTTCCCTGTGCTCCTCTGCAGGCAATCACACCTGTGTCCCTAACAAGCTCTTCCAATGGCCCCAGTGCTTGCAGGTCAGAGGGACCTCCATGGAGGTGTGGAGCTTTGAGGAGGCTTGTCCAGTCTGCTCCTCAGGGACATAATCCCTGGGTAATGAATGCCGAGATCCCTTCCAGCAGCAAACTTGGAGGGGTCCATTCTTTAACACCCTCGGTAAGAACAGGTATTCAAGGAAATGTTCCAGAGCCTCTTGGAATTCCTGTTCTCAGAGAGAGGGAAGGGCCTTAGAACCCAGATGGTTCTCCTTTTACAGGAGAAGCAGCTCCAACTGAGAGATAGGAAATGACTAGCCCAGGGTCCTACACTAGTAACTGGTAGAGCTGTGACTGGTTTCCAGGTCTCTGGGCTCCATCTGCCCCACTTCACTGGCTCATTCATTTCCTTTGTCATATTTTCAGATATCACCCTGACAGATGGTTAATAATATGCCAAATCTCTTTTTAAAAAACGCTATTATTTGAAAGCACGTGAAATTTCAGGTAATGTCACTGCTGAAGCACGGTTAAAATCATTTTCAGAAGGGAAATTATGTGTTTGGAGGGGTAGGTGATTAAGAGGTTTTACTGTGGTACTACTAATAATGAGATAATGGGATAATGTAATGTATCATCTCCATGGAAGAGAGTGTGTTATCTCAGCTGCTCTCTTTGGAGCCAGATTCCTGTGTGCCTCTAGCATTAGCAAGAAAAGAAAATAAAGGAGCCTGAATGGAGATAAGGAGCTGCGAAGGAAGGCCGCCAGCTCAATCCCCAGGGAGTGCTCTGGGCTTCCAGGAGCCCATTCAGCGTGTTTGGGTACCATGGACAGCTCATTGCCAGCCAGGTCCCCAGGGTAGACTCAGGGTCCCTAAGAGCGCTGCTGCAGAGCTTGGCAGTTCTGTTGTATCTTGGTACCACGGACAACTCCAGCCTTCCTCACTGGAGGGCAGTGAATGAGGCCCTCTGAGGGCTCCCTGGAAATTGGGGCTTTGGCCTCAGTCAACATTTCCCCTCCTCAGATATTTCAAGTAAAGGTCATTTGAAGAGATTTTTTCACATACACCATTTATTTACCAAAAAAAAAAAAAGGTTCATGCTGTTCTGAACAATTTGTCAACTGCAAAGTTAAAATGTCAGTAACAGAGCAATGGAGTCCTTTGGTGTGGTCTGGGGAAAGGCACCAAGCAAGGAATCCAGAGACTGAAACCTCCACTGACTTGGTGACCATGGCCTTGGTGACTTACTTTGCCTCTGTGCCTCAGTGTCCTCTTTTGTCAAACATGGGGGTGAGCAAAATGGCAGCCTGAATTTGGGAAGTGGTGTCCAAACTATCCTGACTGACCACATCCAATGCCTTCTCAATGCATGCCCAGCCACCTCCCCAGTATAGCTCTCTTCTCTGTACTGAGGCAGCAGCTTCCTCACTGGCCTCCCTGCCTCGCATCTTCCCCCACTCCGGCCATCTTACCCTTGCTGCCAAAGTCATTTTGTTTAGGTGCTGATCTGAGCATGTGACATCCCTATTTAACCAACTCCAGAATAAAATGCAAGCTCCCATTTGGCTTTTAAATCTCTATGTGATCTGGCCCCAGTCTCTTTTTCCAGGTTTATCAGGCACCACTCCTGGCTTTCTCTCTGTTTTGTCTCCTATTTCCTTGCCTTTGCATTGGCTGTGCCCTATGCCTGGTATGCACTCCCTCTGAACCTTTCCTCATAGTTTTTCCCCTTTCTTCAAGACAGAGCTCAGCTACCAGCTTCTTCTTTTTTTTTTTTTAAGCAATTAGGGTTAAGTAACTTGCTCAAGGTTACACGGCCAGGTGTTTCTGGGTGGGTGATATGTGTCTGAGCCTGGGATTCGATCTCCAGGTCAGTCTGACACTGGAGCCAGTGCTCTTACTCACTGTGCTACCTGGACGCCCCTCAGCTACCAGCTTCTGATTCTGCCTTAGTTCTCTCTCTCCTTCCCAAACCACCTGATATTTAGCTCTTTTGTATTTATATTCTCTCTCCATCTCTCTCTTTCTGTCTCTCTTCCTCTCTCTCTCTTCTCTTTCCTCTTCTTCTTTCTCTGTCTCTCTCCTCCTCTCTTCATCTCTCTCTCTTGTGCTCTCTGTCTTTCTGTCTCTCCATCTCTCTCTTCTCTCTCTCCTCTTGCCATCTCTCTCTCCATCTCTCCTTTCTGTCTCTCTCCCTCCCTCCCCCCTCTCCTCTCTCTCTCTCTCTCTCCCTCTCCTCCCCCCTTCTCTCTCTCCATCTCTCTCCCTCTGCTTCCCCCTCCCCAATCCTTCCCTAAGGCCTTGTCTCCCACTTCACAGTGACGGCTCTGTAAGAGGTAAAGGATATGCTTCATCCTCAGTTCTGGGACACAGGTAGTGCTTAATAGATGCTTATGGGCTGGTTAATTCCAGTGGGAAGTGCTGAGCTTGATATTACAGGGACTAAGTTGTTCTGTGACCTGGAGGAAATGTCTTTGCCTCTCTGGGCCTCAGTTTCTCCATCTGTAGGATAAGGGGCTTGAGTTCAGTTGTCTCCCTTCTAGTTCTGACTCTATGACTCCATGGTCTGAAGTATTATCTTCAGTCCCGAGTTCTCCACTTGGGGAACAATGTGGATCAGAGGGATCAAGGTCATGGTGATGGGGAGCCCAGAAATCCCCCCTAACAGAGGAGCAGTTGGAGGAGCTGGGCATGCTGAGCTTGGAGAAGGCTCAGGGCTTGTGAGCACTGTCTTCAGGGATTCTCCTGTGGGAGAGGGCGGGAGTGGCTGGGGCAGATGATGAGGGCCAGGCTGGGCCGCCTCCCCTTGAGCTCCTTCTTGGAGGGTGTAAAGGAGCAGTTACTACTGTTTAGATCTGGGTTGGTCTGGGTGGCCTCTCCTGGGTCCTTGCCAGTTCAGAGATTCTGTGCTGCTTGTTTTTTGAAGATCCAGTTATGAAGTCCCAGCCTCTGCCTCTTTAGTCCTATCCAGAAAATGCCCTTCCTGGTTCTTCCATGTTTGCTAAGATGCTTTATGGTCCCTAGTGGAGGGTTGGACTAAGCCTTGTTTAAGGTCTCTTCCAATTCCAGATCCTGTGGTCCTGCCTTCTGTGCTAAGGGAGAGCCAGGCCTGGTCCTTTGAGTGTGTGTGTGTGTGTGTGTGTGTGTGTGTGTGTGTGTATGTGTCCATGCACACATATGCTGCGGTTTATTCCTTGGGAAATTGTAAGGGCCTGTTCCCTTTTCTCTGAGGTCCCAATGTCTGCCAGCAGCTTAATAAATGTTTGCTTAATTGGATCTCATTCTTTGAGGTCCCTCCCAACTTAGACAGTGCCCATACAATTCATTTTGTCATTGTTTTATTTGGTCTTCTCTGGAACTCCTTTCTTCTGGCCTGTAGGTCTTTGGCATTCCAAAAGCCTCACTCTGCCTTCCTTCATCCATTCCACAAATACCTGTTAAGCCCCTGCTGGGTCTCGGTACTCAGACTAGAGGGATATAGACTTCTGCTTAAATATGGCCCCTGCTCTCCTAAAGCTGAGCTCCTACACTAAACCAGGGATAAGGTAGCAATCAATAGACAATCTTGAGAGATAGGTTTGGATCCAAGTGCCATGGGAGGGAGAAGCCCCTGCAGATGGGAGTGGGGGGTGGGGTTGAGCTGAGCACAGATGAAATGGTCTGGGCAGCATTTCTCTTCTCTTCTGCATTCCTGCCAAGGAATGAGAATTCCTGTTAAAGAAGAAATTACAACTGCCATTCAAATCATTAATTGTGGGACCCTTATTATCTCATTAATAGTGTTTGATATCTGAGACAGATAAACTTTCAGAGGCTCATGTCTCCAGTCCCTGGAGAAATGTAATTATATCCTGGGCCTTATTAAAATGTCTCCCTCTCAGCCCGCTCCAAGCATCACTTAGTCTGTTTTTGCAGGCTTTCAATGAAGACCCCAAACAATTCAAGGATGGAAATAAGATTACACGTGAGCTGAAGGGGGGCCGGGGGGGATCTTCCATTGTGGTGTGAAATCCATTGGCCAGGGATTTTAAGTCATATCACTGTGGATGTAGATCCAGCTAGTAAACAAGGCCCCTTCCATTTCCTGGAGCCAGAAATAAGCCAATATTTCTTTAAAGGGTTTCGTGAATATTAGCAGGGATAATTTCAGATTAGAGCTGACAGTATTTCCAGGTGGTAATACTTATAGGGATTGTGTCAAACTTAATAGGCTTAAAAGTAATTTATATGAGTTTTAGCGTCCTGAGGCTCAGGGCCCCCAGATTTTCTCTTAAAACCTTATGTAAAAAAGAAATCAAACAGAATTCCGGCCAAGCCAGAAAGGCTGTGTTACTGTGTTTACATGCAGAACAGAGGCTTAATGGGATTAATGATCAGATTCATAGAGAGGCTCACTAGACATAATCAATTACTGTATGCTGTAGCTTTGACGACTCTTAGTTATTGTGCTCGGATAATCCACTTGTCTGTAGGCCTCGGCTAGGTTTCCTTGGGATATTTAATCATAAAAGTTAAGCTTCCAATGGGGGGACTGCAGGCCCCTAAAGATTCGTGGGACCTCAGACCCTCTGAGCTAAAGGTCAGAGGCATCCAAGTCAGCCCTGTCTGAGCTGCCCTCTTATCTTCAGTATCTCCATGGGCCTTTGCTGGCTGTCTTCCAGGGCTGTGCCTCCTACCTCTACCACTAGCCTCTCCAAAGGAACAAGAAAGGGTAACCTCATCTGGAGCAGAGGTGACATCTTCATCTACCATCCCCCTGAGCCTGCCCCTGCTGGACTGAGGGGGAGAGTAGATAGAGCCCTTGTGGTCTTGCCGTTCTGAGATTACATCATCTCCCGTTGTTATTTGTATATAAAGTTTTGGCGTTCCCCTCTCCCTTTTGGACCAGAAGCTCCTTGAGAGTAGGCATCATGCCCTGTCTACCTTTCATAGCACATTGATCATGGCAGGTGCTTGTTAGATAGTTTTTGGATTGATTTGAGGATAGAAAGATCCTTGGACTAGACATCAGAAGACCTGGTGCTATGCCAGCACCTCGTGTGACCTTGGGCAGGTCGTGGCATTACCCTTTAACTGAGTTTGGAACAACAGAGAGTGACTCCTGCAGGGAACAAATCATTCACCTGTTCTGATCTGAGGACCACTGCCTAGGAAAGGGCAGTCTTCCCTCTACCCTTGTCCTGAAGAAAGGGGGATCACTGAAATGAAAGGTGAGAAGTAAGGGCCTGGCAGGAGGCTGCCACCGTAACAAAAGAGAGGGATTGAAGCCAGGATGATATATGGAGGCCAGAAAGCTTCCATGGTGCCTCACCCCCCGTGGAGAAGATGAGAGGCCTCTGTGGAGGGATGCTGCTGAGCAGACATTCATCACCTTCAATGTTCCGGCTGCTACCCAAGGAGATGCTGGGGTGAAGAACGTGGGTCCCCGTCAGACTCAGCAAGAGAGCATGGTCCTTGTTTGCCAAGAATGATGGGGACATGCTTCCTCTTTCTTCACCTCCCTCCCTCCCTGGAGAATATCTATCCATTCAAAGGATTATTTCTGTAAAGTCTGTTTCTGGTTCTGTCCATTTACTCCCTAAAAGCTACATTAAGATAAATCTGTAATTAATTTGGCACATTACTGTTATGGATGCATTTCATTTTTTTAGAGGTGGCTGAGAGGGAGAGAGAGACCATGGTCAACTTCACAGAGAATGAGAATGGACCATCAAGTTTTGAGAGCTCATCAGCCAGCCAAATAGATTTTATTGATAATCTCATTTCCCCCAGAGCGAAGAAATGAGTTCAGATTGTCCCCAGGCACACCCTGAGCCTGGAGTGGTCTGATGGCAGTGGATGTGGCCTAAACAATTCCCTCCCTGTTTTCCTTTCTAAAGTAAGTTAAAGAGCCTCATCTCCTTCCAAGGGCAGGTGAAGACCCCTGGAAGGAGTAGGTGGGAAGGAGTGACTTCACCTCTTGGGGGATGGGTGAGGAGTCAGCCGAGATGCCACCATGACTTTTTTGGAGGGGGGAAGCAGGGCAGTTGGGTTTAAGTGACTTGCCCAAGGTCCCATGGCTAGTTTTTGTGTTAAGTGTCTAAGGCCATATTTGAACTCAGGTCCTCATGACTCCAGGGCTGGTGCTCTATTCACTGCACCACCTAGCCTCCCTACCACCATGACTTTTAAAATTAGAATCTCCTCTTTGTTGACTTTGGGGCCTTGGGTTAGGGCATCCCTTCCTCGGGGCATCTGTTGACTTGTCTTTAATCAAAATGAAGAGACTGGAACTGATGAACTCTTAAGATCCCTCCTTCCCAGTGATCTCCCAAGTTGTGCATTGGGAAGTGGAGGCCGTATTTTCTGACCCCAATGCAGGGGGGCTTCTTCAGGCAACATCCTGGCGCCTTCTAACCGCCTGCTTTCTTGCTAAGATGGTTGGAGTTTATGGTAATGAGAACTCCATGAGAGATGGCTAGCCTTCTGTAGCAGCAAGCACCCCAAGCATCCTCAGGGTTTGCTGCCAATACAGGTTCTTGGATCTGCTTTGATAAAGGAAAGCAACTCAAAATGGGTTAACAAACTTACTTTAATTAGTCAAACATATATCGTTTACCTCGTTCAGGGGAAAAAGGTCAGCACCCTGAATTTCAAAGTACACAGGCAGAATTATCAAGACAGAAACAGATTAAGTAGACAGATTTCCAAACTGTCCAACCATTACATCCATACAACCATACCAAATCAACATCTGGGTTTTTCAAAGCCGGGGGGGCTCTGGACAACGGCTTCCCAATATCCAGATCAAATCACAGAACACTTCTCCAAGTGAACCCCAAAACAAAGCTACACATCAGGGCTTATATAGCCTTCTCCTGGCTCAGAGAATGTAACAACCTTATTGACCTACTGGCCAATCAAGAAGTATCTACTGAAAAAAACAAGCCTCCCACCCCAGGCTCCAGGTGCACTCTAGCCTAGGGGCAGGGAAGATCTTTAAAATTTACATTCCCATTACACCTTCCCACTAGTGAGTGGCCTTTCTTGTCCCCGGCCCTGGAGCTGCAGTGAGGTGTTCTGGGGACACACTAATTAGCCCAAGGATTTCTAGGACAGACACTGAGGGATTTCTCCATTCTGATTTTGTGTGGTTTGTTTTCTGAGATAAATTCCCCAGAAGTCAGCCTACTGATCTTCTAATTCCTCATGCAAAGAGAAAATATTTGCTCTTATCATGCTTAGCTGCATCCCTTTTCTACAAGAGGAAGGCTGAGCAATGTTGGATTACATTTCTAATAGGCCACTTATGTCACCAGGGAAATGGCTGCGTTTGATTTGATCTTTAATGACCCTCAAAAGCTGTTTGTCTTCATAGACCCCGTTTCTGTCAACAGGATTATCCCTTCAATATTTATCTGGTTTAATGGCAGAACACAACTATAGCAGTGGGGAAGTCGTGTCGGGCCACCGGCAGCTCTGCCAGGGCAACCTGGGGCCAAGGACTGGTAGGGCCAACTGCAGGCGCTTCTCTCTGTGGCATCCTCGTGGCCAAGGGCACCGTGGGGTGCTGTTCTCCTTCACCGTTCCCCTTCTCCTTTCCCATGCTCCAGGTCCACAGGCATTCTGCAGGCCTCTGCCTCCCTCAGTAAGAGCAGCTTCGGCCCCATGGACGCCTTGGGGGTCATCTAACCCCCTCCCATTCTCTGTCCTCTTATCTCCTGCTCCAGGGACTTTACTCTAAGTGGGAACCCGGGCCTCTATCCACTGAGACCCCCAGGTGCAAAGTAGTTGTGACTTCTCTGATGGTAGAGAACCAGTTAGTGGTGGAGCCCTGATTGAGATTCACTTCTTCCCCACTTCATGTCCAGGAACCTTAGGCCTTGGAACATCAATGATGGGGAGACTTGAGGACATGGACCTGTCCAATCTGGGAGGAGGGGCCCGAGAGCAGGGAAGGTCAGGCCTGGGAGGGGCCTGAGGACAGGGAAGGTCAGGGCTGGGAGGGGCCTGAGGACAGGGGAGGTCAGGGCTGGG
>NW_027186310.1:3633103-3643473 GCF_028583685.1 Petaurus breviceps papuanus | reverse complement strand
AGGTCAGGGCTGGGAGGGGCCTGAGGACAGGGGAGGTCAGGGCTGGGATGACCTTAGAACTGCAGAGGCTTCTTTTCCCAGTGCAATAAGCAGGCCTCTAATGGGCACTGAGATCTGCAGCTTAGTGGGTCTTCCTTGCTTCCAGTACAGGTATTTCACCCGCATGGAGGTCCTCTAGCACTGCATGTTGCCTGAGCAGGCCGCCTCTGGGCTGTGTTTGGCGGCTTGCGCTCTGCAGATCTGAGTGCCCTGAGCAGGGTCTGCTTGGAGCATGCGCATACTGGTGCCATCAGCCTTGCGTTGTCATTGGGCGCTGACCACAGGCTGCCCAGGAATCAGCGCTTTGGTTTGATGTGGAAAGTGGTGACTCACATTTGTGCTGGCCCAAGTGCTTTCCCTCCCTTGTCCTCATTAACGATTTTATTTTAATTGCGGCAACATGTTCCATGCAGCTCAACGTCCCTCACTTGGTGGTAATTTTTCCAAGGTTGTCCTGAACTTCCTGGGAAGAGCCTGCCTGCTCTGAATCGGGCTCCCAGATGTGAACATAAAAGTTGCTGTCCAGCCTGTGCCCAGCAGGGGCAGACAGCGACCTGGAAGGAAGGGGGTCTAATGGCCCGGCTTCAGAGCAGGCCTCCCTGCTCCTCCAGGATGCCGCTGGTCATGAGTGGACAGGAGAACCAGCCACGGATCATTAGTGATCATTGGCACTGCCATGGTCCACGCTGAGCCTCCCGTCGCAGCAGAAGGGAGAGCAGAGCTTGCAGGGCCTTGTTTGCTTGGCTTTTTTCCCTCCAAATAATTTGTTTGTAATAAACTTGATTCCTTGTGGCACGTGGCTGTTCCTCAGTGAACTTGTGGCAGAGTTAAATACGGTGACAGCTCCCAGTTGACGGTCACCCTTGATTAACATCTCAATGTAAAATGCCCGTCCAGGAGGCGCCTCCTTCCTTCCTGCTCCTTCCATAGTCTCCCGAAGCTATTATCAGATGACACCCCTGTCACTTCCCAGGCGGCAGCAAGGAGCTGCCATGATGAAGACAGATAGGAACCTGGGGGATTTTCTGTGAGCCCACCTTGGCCACAGTTTGTAGGCAGAAGAGGGTTCCACGTGGCTCGTGTGTCCACGGCCCTTTCCAATGTACAGAGTGTTGTGCTGGGGAGGGGAGGTGGGCAGTGTTCAGATTCTCGTTGCATAGGTGCTAGGCCTGGCAAGGGCCTTTCTTTGTTGTCCTCGACCCTGCCTAGGGAAGGTGAGGGAGGGAGGCTCCTTCAGCATGTCGGCTGGGGGGAGATGACTTCTTAGCCATAACCACTCACAGACACACGGCATGACAAACTTGCCATGGACATCCCTGGAGGGGGGTCATCACACTGCCAAAGTCACCGAGAGATCCTTAAAGGTTCTTCAGATAAGGAAGTAAAGGCTGGGAGAACCAAGGGCCTCTCCAGAGCCCCTTCCCCAGAACTCCTAGAATCTCATAGTGGAGGGCCTCAGAAAGCCCCCTAACAAAACAGATCTGTTTCCAGGAGCCCCAGCTCTGGCAATCCATTTAATTGTCGGAGTTAAGAGAGCGTGGAGGCCCCCTGCAGAGCCAAAGCTAGGATCTCTGAGGATCAGAAAGGCCGTCCAGTCGAGCTTTCTCCTCTGACTGCTCTGTGCTCTGCCCTGTAGGCCCAGGTGGGGCAAGACCACTTTCCTCCTCCTGGTAACAGTTCTTTAGACACTTGATGAGGGCTGTCAGGGCCTCTTGGTCTCCTCCTCTCCAGGCTAGCCCATTCCTGCAGCTGATCCTAGAATGAGCTGGTCTCTGGGCTTCCAGCGCCCCCTTTCCCTTCCTCCTCTGGACCCGCTCCAGCTTGGAGGGTCCTGCAGTGCACAGTGTTCCAGATGGAGACAAGGCATCCCCAGGCCTAGGGTGCCCATGGAGTTCACCTTTATGCTGTCTGAGCTCCCAGGGGTCATTGTTTCTGAGAAATCACAGCTTTATGTTAGAACAAAACCAAACCATTACTTCTACAGAAGTAATTCCATTTAATCCATTCTAAGAGTCACTTACTAATCTGCTGTATTCAAGTTTCTGTGCTGTGGGTTCCAAAACAAAGCCTGGAAGAGAGTCCTTGCCTTCAAGGGGCTTCCATTCTACTGGAGAGGAAGGCAAGGTACATTTCTGGGCAGACTAAATCCAAATGCGAAAGCTGAAGGTCCATCCTGGATGGGTCATGGTGGGGCTGTAAGCTGGCTAGTTAATGAGCTAGTCAGCTAACAATGGAGCTAGCCTGTCTGTCAGCCCCCCTCATTCCAAGTGTCCTTTCTGGGCAGAGCTGGGTGTGCAGCAGAGGGCCCAGAGAGAGGTCAGGTAAGACAGTCTTTGTCCGCCTGGGAAGGGGATGAGAAGAAAACACAAATGATTATAATACAGATTTCAAAGAAGGCTTCCGCAGTGTCTTTCAGGTTGGACTCTAACGACTGAGTCAGAAGTCAGCAAGAAAAGAGGCCCTTCCTGGACTAAGACCCAGCCTGAGCCAAGTCTCAAGGCTTGTAGAGCATGGAGACCGTCTGTGCTTGGAACCCGGACATGTTCCAGCCAGCATGGCAGCAAGCCTCAGCTGTTCTTCAGCGGGAAAAGAGGGATGGAAGCTAGCTCAAGAACAGAGCACCGAGAATCCAGTGACATCCCAGGAAGAGGGTTGAGAGGAGAGTCAGCCGTTTCCCCAAGGACCGTGGGCACAGGGGGTGGAGACCTTAGAGGTCTTATAGCCTCAATCTGCCTTCTTTTACAAATGAGGAAACTGAGGCTTACAGGGGATGTGGCTTCTGACAGTGCATAGGGACTCAGCAGCACTGAAACCCAGATGTTCTTATTGCTAAGCTCAGCTCTTTCTGCCAGCAGCAAGACCTTCACTAGGGACATGCCCAGAGACACAGAAATTGAGAAGTGGCCTTCTGGCTTCACGTGAGGATGTCTCTGTAGGCTTGCTGGATCCGGGGCTTTGCTTCAGCCTCTAAGCTTTCAGCTCTCACAAGAGATGACAACTGTGTTGGGACATTTTTGAAAATACCCACACCATGCATTCGCAGTATGCATGTGTGCATGCCCAGAAGAGCCCAGTTACTGAATGCTAGCACCATGTGGAAAGGAAAGGGGGACACTGGGGGAGGCCAGGCCTTCAGGTCCCAATGCAGGGTCCCCTCCCCCCACACTCACGCTTCTAGACCTTTGAAGAGGCAACTAATGAGACATTGTATTTGAACTAGGACTGTGAGTCTAAAATGCCCCAAGATTTCTTTTTTCTATTCTCTCTTCCTCTGGGTTCTAGGCACAGCTAGTGGGAGAAATTAATTGGATGCCTCTTGTCATTAATGAGATTACTTACCAGGAAACTTTTTGTATGAAGTAGGGGTGAAGAACAGTGTCCAGCTGGCCCTTGATGGAGTGAGCTTGTGCTAGCTTTGCTGTTGGTTAGAGAACAGGGAGCAGAGCAGCTTGATGCTGGTTGTGGCTGTAAAATAAGAAGCCCGGTATGAGGACTGAGTGTGCAGGAAGCTCCGAGCCAGCCTTTGGCTTTGTAAGAATGCTGTTTTGTGTCCTGAGGAGCTGCTATCTGCAGAGTCTGGCTTGGCTCTCTGGGATGAGCCAGCCATGGAAGGGTTTAGACCACATCTCTTCTGTTCAGTCCTGGCTGAGCTTTGGTGCTCCATGGACCATAGGCCTCCAGGCCCTTCTATCTCCACCACCTCTCAGATCTCAAATCACACTCCTGTTCATTGTTTGCATGACACTGTCCATCTCAACCTCTGCCGTTGCCTTCTCCTTTTGCCGTCAGTCTTTCCCAACATCAGGGCATTTTCCAATTAGTCTTATCTTCTCATTATGTGACAAAAGTATTTCAGCTTCAGCTGCAGTATTTGCCCTTCCAGTGAATAGTCTGAATTAATTTCACTAAGTATTGACTGATTTGATCTCCTTGCTGTCCAGGGGATTCTTGAAAGTCCTCGAGTACCACGATTCAGGTGTTGATTCTGAGGTGCTCAGCTTTCCTCATAGTCCAGCTCTGCCAGACGTTACATTGATCCTGGAAGAAATCACAGCTTTGACTACTGACCTTTGTCAGCAAGGTGACGTCTCTGCTTTTTAGTGTGCTGTCCAGATTGGCCATGGCTTTCCTTCCCAGAAGCAAGTGTCTCTTAATTGCATGGCTGCAGGCACCATCTGCAGTGGTCTTTGAGCCCAAGAATTTCAAATCTGACTTCCTTTTCTTTTCGCTCCTTTTGCCAGGAAGTGATGGGACCTATCGCCAAGATCTTAGGGCTCGGGTTGTTTTTCTTAAACTTTGAGCCAGTTTTTACGCCCTTTTCTTTCACTCCACTCAAGAGGCTTCCTAATCCTTCTTCACACTTTGCCCTCAGAGTAGCATTGTCTGCTTCTCTGAGATGGTTGGCATTTCTCCTGGCAACCTTAATGCCATCTTTTGATGTGTCCAGCCTGGCATTTCACATGGCATACTCTGCATGTGAGTTAGATAAGGGGACAGTGTACAGTCTTGACTACTTTTTCAATCTTAAACCAAACAGTTTTCCATGTTTGGTTCTGACTGTTGCTTCTTGACCCATGCCCAGGCTCCTCAGGAGACGTGTCAGGTGATCTGGCACTCCTGCATTTTTCTGTGATCCACACAGTCAAGGCCTTTAGTGCAGTCGGTGGAACAGAAGTAGATGTTTTCCTGGAACTCCATTGCTTTCTCCGTAAGCCAGAAAATGTCGACAATTTGGTCTCTGGCTCCTCTGCCTCTTAGAAAACTAGCCTGCTCTTCTGGCAGTTGATTCACATATTGCTGAAGCCTGGCTCGCAGAATCTGAAGTATCACCCTGCTGGCATGCGAAATGAGCACAGTTGTTTGGTAACTTGGTAATTCTCTGGCATTGCCCTTCTTAAGGGTTGGAGCATAAATAGATCTTTTCCAGTCCAGTGGCCACTGTTGAGCTTTCCAAATTGGCTGGCATGTTGAGTGTAGCACTTTAACACCGTCATCTTTTAGGGATTTACCTAGCTCCACTCCACTGGCCCAAGGTCCAGTTAACTTCATTCTGCAGGATGTCTGGCTCCACAGCATCCTGCTCATTGGTGACGCCAAGACCTTTCTTGGCTGGTTCTTCTGTGTATTCATGGCGCGTCTTCCCAATCTCCTCTGCTTATGTTCAATCCCTGCCAATTTGGTCTTTTATCATGCCTGTCTTTGCATGAAACTTTCCCTTACTAGCTCTTAATTTTTTTGAAAGCATCTCGTCGTCACCATTTTGTTGTTTTCTTCCATTTCTTTGCCTTGCTTCTTATGTCTCCTTGCTATTCTCTGCAGTTCTGCATTCAGTCGGGCCTGCCTCTCCTTTCCACTTCCCTTCCTCCCTCGGTTATTTGTAATGCCTTGTCAGATGGCCGTTGGCTTGCTTGCTTTTCTTTTTCTTTGGGATGTGTCCTACGATATTGTGAATTTCTGTCTGTAGTTCCTTGGGCACTCTGCCTGCTGGATCTGATTCCTTACTCCTCCTCCTCACCTCCACTTCGTATCCATAAGGGATGTTGCTTAGGTTATGTCCATGTGGTTTATGGCATTCCCTACTTTCTTGGATTTAAGGCCAAATTCTGCAGTAAGAGCCTCTCGATCTGAGCCACGGTCAGCATCGGGTCTTGTTTTAACGGACTGTACAGGGCTTCTCCACCTTTGACTGCAGATCGGATTTAGATATTGCCCATGTGCTGATGTCCGTGTGTGGAGCTCTCTTGGGTTGTTGAGAAAGAGAGTTGGGTATGACCAGTGGGTTATCTTGACAGAACTTGCTTCGTTTGGTATTCCCAGGCCAAGTCTGCCTGCTATTCCAGTTATCCTTTGGCTTCCTACTTTAGCATTCCAAGCCGCTATGTGAATGGGACACTTTGGGCCATTGTTTCCAGAAGGTGTTGTAAGGCTTCAAGACATTGGTCAACTCTGACCTCTTGGGCATCAGTGGTTGGCGCATAGACTCGTGTTACTGTGTGACGGTGAGCGGCTTCCCTTGGATTGGAATTTGTCATTCTGCCATTTTGTAGGTCACACCCCAGTGCTTCCTCTCTTACCCTTTTTTTTTTTTTTTTTACTACAGGGGCTCTTCTGTTTCTTCTAAGGGGTTCCATGTAGTGACCCCCTGAATTAAGTTCATTCATTATGGTCCATTTAAGTTCAGACATGGGCATACATCTCTGCCAGGAGGACTTGGTTTGCTTTGGTCTTACGGTTCCTGCTGATCCCAGAGAGCCCAGAAGGAAGTCTCCCACCTCCTTTCCCCCCCCATAGAGGAAGGGGCCTGGGGTGCCCTTGTGTCAGGGCCAGACTTCTTTCCTTTAGCTTTTCTGGGCTATAATTTCTTTGTCCATTATTTAAATATCTGAGAATTCTGGCTGCTGCAAGTGGTGAAGATGACTCGTGTTCTGCCCTGGCTGGCAGTGGGGAGGCCACTGTATTTCCATACAAAATACATACCAGCAAGCATTAGCAGCCGGGGCAGGGGGCAGGGGGCAGTGAAGGGCCCCTGGCAGGGGTGCCATTTGTGCTGAGCGCTGAAAGAAAGAGACATTCTGAGAGGCAGCGGTGAGGAGGCCGGCCCGGTGACAGGAGACGGACAAGAGCACAGCAAGCCAGTCTGGGTGGATTAAGGAGTAGGTGAAGGCCAGCGATGTCTGATGGCCTGGAGCAGACTGGGGGAGCCTCTGGAGGAGGGGAGTGACATGGTCAGACTGACCTTCTCTTGAAGCAGTGGCGCAGTGACCCCTGATGGGCACATGCCTGTAGCCTAAAAGGAATGGCTGTAACATGCTGGGTCTTTGTGGCTGTTGGGAGGAGGGAATAAGTAATGGTTAATTACTCAGTTGAAAGAACACATTTTTTTTAAAAGTTGTCCAATTTCATTAGGTCCTAAGTAGAACTTAGCTGCAAAATGTTCTGTGAGTATGAAATCTCGTTATGGAATTTTCTGTTCCACTAAATGGTTATCAAGCATGAAATGTCATCTGGAATCTTCAGCATTCATTTTCTTAGGGAGATTGCTGACATGTCTTTGCGAGGCACATTCCCGTCTTTTACAGGAGGCAGCCCCCATCAGAGGCGTTTCTCAGGCTGAGGAGGGGCCGGCTCCTCTGCATTCAGAGAGAGCTGGTGGGGCTTGAGACTTAGAGGGGACCCAGGGGGTCTTGGTGAATTCACTTACCAAGGAGCAGCAATAATCACCATTCATATTAGCTTAATGCTGTACCATCTAATCCCACTAATGCCATCCCGTGGTGCTCTTTCCCATCAAATAGAGGCTGCATGTTGTAATGGATAAACCACCGGACTTGGTGTGTGACCTGGAGAACCTCATTTCCTCCTCTGATTTTCAGTTTCCACTTCTGAAAAATAAAGGAATTAAACAAAATGGTTTTCATGGGCCCTTCTGGTTCCAACATTCCCTGTTCTTCCCAGCTCTGACATCCCTTGTTCTCAGACCCCTCCCAGCACTGAACTTCCTGTTCTAGGTTCTGTCCCCCTCTGATATCCCCTCTTCTAAGGCCCCTCCCAGCCCTGACCTTCCCTGTTCTCTGTTCCCTCCCAGCTCTGACATTCTTTGTGCTCTGCCCCAGTTTCTCTTTTGTCCTAACCCTTCATGTTCTCAGTCCCAGGTGCTTTTGGCTCAGATATTAGATGACATATTGTGTCTTCTTCACTATAACATTTGTGATCTCATGTAAGTAATAGGAGCGCTTCTTCCCACTCCGCGCCAGCTCTGGCCACATGCAGTCAGAAGACCTACAAGAAGGAAACTGGCTTTCATGGATTCCTCGTTTCTGGTCCTCCGTCCTCGGCGGTGACTCTCCTATTCCTTAAGACAAAGTGGCCGAGCTCCGTCAGCAGAGAATTTGCAGCGAGGTTTGAGAGGAATACGGACGTGCAGAGTATGGGGGCTCGTTGGTGTCGAGTGGCTTCTGGGAATAAGCTTGCCTTTTCCACACCCATGGACGTACTTGCTCTACACCTGGAGTCCTAAAGAGGGGCCACGCTTCAGAGGTGGTGGTTCCTGTACTTGGATGGTGATTGGCACTAACGTGGCCCTTGGCTGCTGGTTGGCGTTAAGTACCCCCCAGCTCCCCGTGCTGGTGGAGCTGTCTGTACCTGCCAGTAAATGAAAGGGCTGCTATCCTGGTAAAAGGCTGTATGGAGCAGAGGCCTCAGGCCTTGGGGCCTTCCTTTCAGTCAGTTCGGGGGGTTGGTGGGGAAGACTTTTTTGCAGAATTTGGCTTTCTTTCCTTGGAAAGGTACATGCACAAACTCTTGAAAGTGGATGTCGGTTTACAAGTATTTAATCCCCTTTTACTCAGTTATCACAAATCGACCACCTTCAGGGCAGCCAGGACTGGCTATTCTGGAGCCTTCCTGGAGATGGAGGTCCAAAGAGGGCCGTGCCAAACCACACAGTGCGTCCACACCTGCTGGGGGTCTGAGGACACGTCATTCAGGCTCCTCAGATGCTATGTCTTCTGCCCTTTTCTCTGAATCACAGAGAGGTGGTGTTCCTTGACCAAGATCAAGGAGTCTTCTCACCTGAGTAGCATAGCGCTCCTGCTGATGGACAGATGCTTGATGAGACAGTGACTGGGGGGAGCATGTCAGCGCCTGGCAGACTCCCCTAATTCTGGTCAGGTGCTTTGAGGTGCATTGTTGAGGCAGGCCCTCACATGGCTGGACAAGGGCACGGGTGCCCCTCCTAAGGTCACACCTCTGGAGGAGAACACAGATGCCTCTCCTAACGTCACGTGGCTGGATGAGGACACAGGTGCCCCTCCTAAGGTTACTGGGCTGGCCGAGGACACGGGTGCTTCTCCTTAGGTTACTGGGCTGGACAAGGGCACGGGTGCCCCTCCTAAGATTACTGGGCTGGACGAGGACATGGGTGCCCCTCCTAAGGTCACGCGACTGGATGAGGACACAGGTGCTTCTCCTTAGGTTACTGGGCGGAACAAGGGTACGGTTGCCCTTCCTGAGGTCACGTGGCTGGACGAGGGCACTGGTGCCCTTACTAAGGTTACTGGGCTGGACGAGGGCACGGGTGCCCCTCCTAAGGTTACTGGGCTGGACGAGGGCACGGGTGCCCCTCCTAAGGTTACTGGGCTGGACGAGGGCACGGGTGCCCCTCCTAAGGTTACAGGGCTGGACGAGGGCACGGGTGCCCCTCCTAAGGTTACTAGGCTGGACGAGGACATGGGTGCTTCTCCTAAGGTCATGCGGCTGAACGAGGGCGCGGGTGCCCCTCCTAAGGTCACTGGGCTGGATGTTTGGATGTGGGACCCAGATCTGACTCCTCCAAGCCCAGGGTTCTTTCTGACAAGCCGCCTCTCTCTCAGGATGACAAAGGCAGGAACTCCTTCCCCACTTGATGAGCCAAGCTCTGGGAACATCCTAGATCAGCGTTTCCCCACATACCCTTACGTCATCCACGGTGATCAGAAGAACCAGGAGGAAGTGGTCCCATCCCTGGCCTTTCTCACACAACGCATCATTTGAAATTGCCTCTGCAGAGAGATGAGAGGCTGCTGCCTTCTTCTGCCGGCCTTTCTGACATTTAGTGTTTCTCCTTGGGAATTTCAGTCCAGACTTTGTTCACCTCTGTCCACTGCAATGAATTAAAGAGACAACAGGTTCCTCCCATCCCACAGTGCCCTTTGGTGTGGGCCTGTTTCCCTGGGCCTTCTTTGATATTCATTTGACCCAAAGAATAGGGGGTGGCTTTAGAATTTCTGAGGCGAAGATGGTGTTTCTTTTATCTGGCCTCTGAATCTTGGGCTTCGTTGGTAACCAAGGAAAGCCTTTCCTTCCAGTCCGCAGGGTGAAATTATAAAACAGAATGATTAACTATCTGTCTCTTCTGCTCAGCTCCCTGGCAATCACTCTGAAGGCTTTTGATTACCGTTGCTGGACAGAATTGCTGAAGAGACAGCATAAGTGTTGCTTAAAAAAACCCACAAGGGCTGTTGCCTCAGACATAAAGACCACAGTTGTGCATGCGGCCCCTTTGGACCCGATAGGGGAAGCCGCTGCAGGGCTCTCTGATAACACCCCAGCCAGCTTCATGTCTGAATCTCCAGCCTCGCGTTTGGGCAGTCGTTGAGAGACAGGCATCACCAGCTGCCGCAGGTGGAAGACAAGCAGGCAGATACTGCTTCTCTGCGTGGAGTCCCTTGTGGAGTCCTGTTTCTGGCCCCCTCCCTGTGCAGCTCCCCATCCCCCCTTTCCTAAATCATGGTCAGGCCGAGCTCCAGGTGCCCAGAAGCCTGACTTACAGGGTGATGCAGCTGGCAGCCAGT